>NC_134412.1:93189540-93369213 GCF_038048845.1 Mixophyes fleayi | reverse complement strand
TCTGAAAACCCTGTAGTGTGTACCCAGCCTAATTGTTTTAAGCTGGGTACACACTACAGTTTTCATCCAATAATCTGCTCAATCAGCCGACATACGACCGCTCGTTCAAAAGTCAGGTCAGTGTGTGCAGTGACACGATGGATGAAAGTCTGCCCAAATGGACGATTGTCGCCTCATTTGGTTGGTCGTACAGTTTAATATTTTCGTTCCAATCTCGTTTCCGCTGTGTAGTGTGTATAACCTTCCGACCGATCTACAACAGTGAGAACAAAATTAGTCATTGCTCACGACAACATGGCTGTAAATAGTCGCTAAAGGAACGTCCGCTCTTCCCTTTATCATCCTAAACAAGACTAGTGTGTATGCAGTCCATGGACCGAGCGATCGGACCATCGATCGCATGTAAAATCGCTCGGCATAAAAAGTTGGTTGAAATTTCTGTAGTGTGTACCCAGCTTTAGTGAGCTCTCAAATACTTGCTGTAGATGGTGTTGACAGATTGCTTTGTGTGGTCACATGTGGGGTAAGCACTGGCCACAGCGGTTGTAATTCACTGGTTACCAATGCTGGTATTGAGGAGTGAGAGAGTAGACAAAGCCACTGTTTGTCATCAGTATATATCTAAGGCTTTTGTATTACAAAGTTGAATATTCTACATGAAGTAACTCTAGTTTCTTGTACATCATACTATCTTTTACTCCTCTACAAGAGGTTGTATAGGCTGGAGGTGAATTATCACTTTGCCCACCATATTTTTGCTAACAAGTCGACAGAGGCAGGGGCAATGATGTCACAGCAGCTCCAAAAACTGCAATCTCAGCTCTGTATATAGGAACAGTTTTGGTTATCTGTAATGGACTGAGGACATAATACTTTTACTATATATCGGAGCTGTCAGGGTAACTCTAATGGCATTATACCTTTTATGGTTCTGAAACGCTTCGTTTTACTGTCCTTTAGTATATAGCAAATGAAGCAGAAACGCAGAAAGTGTCATTTGTTGTACATTTAAATAAAATAAATTGTTTACATCATCAACATTTTTTCCCCGCAGTGTGTCTGTCTCAGTCCTACGTTTGAACTGGCTTTGCAGACAGGAGCAGTGGTAGAACAGATGGGGAAGTTCATGGGCGAAGTTAATGTTCTCTATGCTATACGAGGGAACAGACGTATGTATCTTGGTTACAGTATGTTGTACTTATGTGTTGTATATGTATGTAGTGCTGGTGATGCTCATTTATTGCCATGACAACTGCCTGTAGACTATTACTGTAGGTAAGCTACATGTGTGTGGCTTTTCAGCAATGTAGTTGTCATTGGGGAGAGTTGTATGTATTCATGGCCCTGGGATAGGAAACAGCTTTGTTGTGTACTTTATATTTAATACAATTGTTTCCAGATAGCAGCTATAACTTGTGTCCCAGGACAACAAAAGTAAATAAGACTGATACAAAGACTTTGTGTTTCTCCCCCCCCCCCCCCCCCCCAAAGGTATTTTTGTTTCTAATAATACAACTTCTGGTAAGCTGTATTCATGAATGTAACAATATCCTCTAGAGCAGTGTTTCCCAAGCCCAGTCCTCAGGGACAGCTAACATGTGCAGGTTTACCATATCTCTCTGCTGGAGCACAGGTGTGGTTATTACTGACTGACACAATGTAACAAATCCACAGGTAGAATTATATCGCTGGTCACCTGGAAAACCTGCCCTGTTAGGGGTCCCTGGGGACTGGGTTTGGGAAACGCTGCTCTAGGCGGTCATTGCTGACGCTCAGGATCCCGACTCTGCCTCACGTCTGCACCTTCTACATCCTTGTATGTACTTGTTCTGTTTTGTTGTTGCATCCATCCGATGCTGCAGAGTTTTGTGGCACCAAACAAAAAATGGTGGTGATATGTTCTTCTATTACCATAAATCATCATCATTTACAAAGTGAGCAATATATCACTATTCTCTTAGTAAAAGGTTACACATTGGGGCTTCAATTGTTGGCGTTACTCGGAAAAGTAACGCGGCGTTTGCACCGTCATTACGTGACGCGTAATAGTGCGCGTAATTACCGTTACTGTGGTACCTTTAACGCTGGATTTCAGCTCGCACCTCAGGGAGCTGCGAGCTGAAATCCGTCTTAGAATTACCGTAATAACGGTAATATTTTTACAGCAGCGGGAAACGCCAACAATTGTATATGCCCCATAGTCTACCCTCCGTTCTGCAGTGCTCCAGGCGCCGGCCTAAAGACAGGTGATAAAAGTGGTGTTTATATAACCAAAACGCTAAGAAATCTGTAAATTAATAAAAATGTTATCTTACACATTAGGGTAGTACAGAAGACTTCTTTAAATAGTGCACTATGACATTTATGGTTAATTTTATTTGTATATTAGACTATATGGGGCAGATTCAATTAGCCATGATATTCTAAGTAACATTGTGGCTGCGCATTTTTACTGTTTGTACGGTAAAAGCTAACACTCACTTTTGTTCGCGTCTCTTTGGGGCATCTGAGAAGTAGAATTAACATGATTACAAAAATCTTCCTTTCTGTATGGTGAAAACAGTAAATGTATTCCCTTCATCCAAATAAAGCGCTACCAGCAGGTCATGTTTTCAGGATCTCTGTCTGTCGAAAGAGGTGGAATATTTACTCACTCAGAAAAATAGATTAACTCACCTGTGCACGATTAAAGACATACTGAAAACATGAGCTGTTGGTAGCGTTTGAGGACTGAGTTTGGGCATTTCAGGCGTACATACAATAATATGGTTTTCATATAACAAATATAAGCTATTAATGAGAGATTCTTATTACATTTCTTGCTCAGCATCAAGAGGAAGCAGATTAGAAGCTCAGGTCATCGTAGGTACCCCAGGAACAGTTATGGATTGGTGCTTTAAACTAAAGCTTATCAAGGTGGAATATATCAGTGTGTTTGTGTTGGATGAAGCAGATGTCATGATCGGCTTTCAGGGCCATTTTGACCATAGTGTCCGAGTGAAGAGGTAAGTGTCTGTGGGAACTATTATCTGATATCTGTAATTAGATGCTGAAACATGTTACAATTCGTTCAGATAATTCTGTAATGTAGGTATTGCTGAAGGCTGTTATAGTATACCACAATGAATGATTGTCTGTGCCCTCTTGCAGTTCTCATATATGCATGACTGGTCATTACACAACACTGCCATAGTTGCAGAATCTCTGCACGGGCCACACATTGTTTGCATGTCGGGGGCAAACGCAGGATTTGTAGAGAGGGGTTTCCACACCACGCCACCAATGGGTGTGACCAGCATGCATGGGGGCATGGCTATAATTTTAGACAGTGCCTGGCTGCTCTCCAACTCTTCCTATTCCCATAATATACATGGGCAATGCTGTGTGCACTACTATTAGGTGCACACAGCTCTCCCTTTTCAAGCAAAGCTGTGTGAAACGGGAGCAGGGTCCAGCCGCCTCAATTATACAGTGCCCCAGGCTTGGATGGGGGGTTTCCAGGCACTAGGACCCCCCCCCCCCCATAACATTTACTTAGACCTTCGTTACCCCATAATGACCAGGGTTCTTTGTAACATTGTTTCTATATGGTGGTTACACAGCTATAATTTAAGAGTGCATTTTACTTTGTTTTCCTCACATAGCCTCATTACTTATTTAGACTGCCCCCAGTATGTCAGTTTCTATTAGGGGACAACACAAATATAACCAGTAAGAGCTAAACACTATGTCTGTGGCTCAAAACCACCTAGATTCTCACTATTAACCAAATCCTAAAATTTTACCAGAGTGGAATCCCAGCTGAAATCTATATTTACGGCTGCGGGTTCTTCCTTTAGGCCCACATTTGCTTCGGCTTGGGTGGCTAGAGCCATGGAAGCATGGGCAGACCAGCTGGCAGAGGCCTTGCAGGACTCTGATTTACTTCCCCTGGCTTTGCATTTGAAGGAGGCATCGGGGTCCCTTTATGAGGCGGCCAGAACACAGCGGCTGTATCCTCTTCTATTCAGGCTGCATCTATTTCAGCAGGAAGAACGTTATGGCTGAAATACTGGGAAGGAGATGCGGAATCAAAAAAGTCTGTGGAAACCATTCCTTTTTCTGCAGCAGGTTTGTTCGGTCCGGAATTGGATACCCTGATCTCCCAGGCAATGGGGGGCAAAAGTACTTCCTTGCCGGTATTCCCTAGCAGGTGCAGAAACCCTCGGGTCAGCTCCTTTCGTCAGCCTTTTCGGGGGACCTCCTTGCCTAGAGGACAGTCCTTTAGAGGCAGACAGCCCAATTCTCGAGGCTCCTCTGCCAGGGGGAAATCCTTGTTTGCAGCTAGACGCCAGGCCTCCAAGACCCAGGAAAAGCCTGCGTCCTGACGACCACTCTGTTCTCCTGGAAGGGGCGCCAGTGGGGGGACGTCTGTCTTTGTTTCAGGAACAGTGGGCAGCGTCCTCCCCGAGATTCTTGGATTCGGGGCATTATATCAGAGGGTTACAGGATAGACCTGCTGGGCCCGGTTCCACATCGCTTCTTCATGACCCCGCTTCCCCGAGATCCATCAAGAAGGCAGGCGATACAGGATTGTGTCGTCTCTTCTTTTCTCAGTTATCTGCAGGGTCCTAGTTTACCAGAAGGGACAGGGGTTTTATTCAAACCTGTTTCTGGTCAAGGAGCCGGACGGCTCCTTTCGTCCTATCCTAAACTTAAAGGGCCTCAATGTGCACTTACAGGTGGACAAATTTCGGATGGAATCCCTAAAGTCGGTGATAAACGGATTAGAGAAGAATCAGTTTATGGCATCCAGAGACATAAAAGATGCATACTCCATATTCCCATTTGGATCCAACATCAGTCTCTTCTAAGATTCTCGGTGGGATCCTTCCACTATCCGTTTCGGGCCCTTCCCTTCGGCCTCTCAACGGCACTGAGGGTTTTCACGAAGATCATGTCAGTTATGGAAGCATGTCTTCACCCTCAGGGAGTTCAGGTCGTGCCCTATTCAGACGACCTGCTCATCAAATCCTCCACGGAGAATTGCTTACGTCATCACTTATCCCTCACCTTGGCGGTTCTCAAGGGCCATGGATGGCTAATAAACTTAAGGAAATCCCAGATGGTTTCGTGTCAACGCATGGTTTTCCTAGGGCTCATTATGGACACCAGCCAGCAAAGGATGTTCCTGCCTGTCGAGAAGATCAGTTCTATTCAGAGTATTACTACTCGGGTCTTGTCCTCTCCCAGCCCCTCAATGCACTTGTGCATGCGGCTGCTGGGAAAGATGGTGGCCTCCTTCGAGACCATCCCCTTCGGTCGAGCCCATTTTCGATGTCTTCAGTGGGATCTGTGGATGAATGGTCAGGATCCCACCTACGTTTGGATCTCCAGAGAATCTCTCTATCTCCAGGGTGAGAGATTCACTTCTGTGGTGGCTGATTCAGGATCACAAGACAGTGGGCAGGTGTTTTGCTCCATGGTCTTGGATCATAGCCACGACTGACGCCAGCCTAAAAGGTTGGGGGGGCGGTAATCCTGCACCTCAGGTTCCAGGGACTTTGGTCGGTTCAGGAATCGGCCCTATCCATAAACGTGCTGGAGTTGAAGGCAATTCTACTGGCCCTCCGGGGGGCCCAGCCCCTCCTCCAGGGCCACCCTGTCGGAGTTGTCAGACAATGCCACAGCCGTGGCATATGTCAACAGGCAGGGAGGAGCCAGGAGTGCATTGCAGCTCAAATTTTGGTTTGGGCAGAACGGGGAGTGGTCACTCCATCCGGAGGTTTTCCAGTCCATGGTTCAGAGATGGGGTCTTCCGGACATAGATCTCAGGGCCTCCAGACACAACAAAAAGGTTCACAAGTTCTGCGCAAGGGCAAGAGACCCCTTAGTGGATGTCATGGGAGTTCAGGTTGGGATACCTGTTTCCTCTGATCCCCATGCTTCCTCGCGTACTCAGACGAGTAAGGCAGGGAGGTCTGCCAGTAATTCTAATGGCTCACTCATGGCCGCGCCGAGTCTGGTACGCGGAAATTATCTCTATGGCAGAAGGACAGGGAATTCCTCTTCCATCTCGAGACGACCTGCTCCTGCAGGGTCCCTTCCGTCACCAGAATTTACTTCGGCTCCGTTTAACGGCATGGCTGTTTAAGCCAGCCTCTGGAGGGCTAGAAGTATTTTTTTCCTCCAGCGTGGCGAACACTATGATGCGAGCCAGAAAGCCGGTCTCAGCTCGCACCTATCTCCGGATTTGGAAGGCCTATATCAGATGGTGCGAAAATAGGACATGTCACACGTCCTCCTTTCGTCTCCCTTGTTTATTGGCTTTTCTTCTAGATGGCCTGGAAGCAGGCCTTCGTTTAGGTTCCCTAGAAGTTCCGGTATCGGCACTTTCAGTCTTTTTTTCACCTGAAATTAGTGGATTTGCCAGATATTAGGACTTTCCTTCAGGGAGCCTTGCATATTCAGTCTCCCTATGTTCCGCCTACAGCCCCATGGGATCTCAACCTGGTGCTGGACATGCTTAAAGGGCCTCCCTTTGAACCATTATTTGTGGCAGATTTGAAGTGGTTGACCTGGAAGGTCCTCTTTCTTTTGGCTATTGCATCTGCGTGTAGGGTTTCAGAATTAGGAGCTCTGTCTTGCCGGGAACCATATCTGATTTTCCACAAAGGACAGAGCGTTTGAGAACCCTCCCTTCCTTTGTTCCTAGAGTAGTTTCGGCTTTCCATCTGAAACAGGAAATTGTAATTCCAGTCTTTTCTCCCACTTTACATTCGGATTGAGTCTATGGAAAAGTTAAATGTGGTTAGGGCTCTCCGCGTTTATGTCAAAGGAACTTCTCTAATGAGGCGTACGGTTTCCTTGTTTGTTCTTTATGATGCTAATAAGAGGCTAGCCAGCCTCAAGACAGTCCATTGCAAAATGGATTACGGCTACCATTAGGCAAGCTTACATAAGGCTAACCGTCCGTTGCCAGAGAGACTTACGGCCCATTCTACCAGATCGGTAGGGGTGTCTTGGGCAGCGAGATATGGGGCTTCTGCAGACTAGCTTTGCAGGGCAGCCACCTGGTCCTCTGTCCACACCTTTACAAAGGTTTTCCAGTTTAATATATTTGCTTCCGCGGATGCAAATTTCGCTCGTAGTGCTTTACGAGTGGGGCTTTCAGAGTAGTCCCACCCTTAGGGAGCTGCTCTAGAACGTCCCCATGGTAAGCAGTGTCCCCCAGACGGAATAAGAGAAACGGATTTAACGTAAGTACATAAATCCTCTTTTTGCCCAATTAGCAGTTTGAGTTTGGCCAAATTGAGCACTGATCCTGTTGCTCGTTGCTCACACAGACTGGCAGGATCGACCCATGTGTGGCCAGCTTGAGAAATACTTGCCAAGCTTGAAACCTGAGTTCTCTTGTCTGTTGACATTTGTTGTAGTTTTTGTGCGCCTGCTTTGCTTTTCTTTTTCCTGATATTGCTGAAGTATGTCTAGTAATCTTATATGTGATGTCCTATTCACAGAGCAATGCCGCAAAACTGCCAGATGCTGCTGTTTTCTGCTACGTTTGAGGAGTCTGTGTGGTGCTTTGCGGAGAGAATTGTGCCAGATCCTAACATCATAAAACTGAAAAAAGAAGAGCTGACACTTAATAATATTCAGCAGTTTTATGATGCCTGTGAAGATGAGGAACACAAATACCGGGCTCTGTGTAACATCTATGGCACAATCACGATCGCTCAAGCGATCATCTTTTGTCAGGTATAACAAACACACTTTTCAATTTGATGTTTTTTGCTTAGAACTTTTCTTTTAAGCTGTTGCCGTTTGCCTCTCTGTCATTGACTCTACAGTATGATGTGGTTCATGGCCTGAAAAATCATTAAATACAACAGAATTAAAGTGGATGCTGTACTCTTGTCAAAGTTGACGGACATGATTCTTCATGAACTATGTGACCACATCAGGTGATCCATTAAGTGGATCAGTTGGTATTGGGGTGACCTGAATTCGCTGCCCTACAGCACTTCAAATAAGAAATAGGATTTGCAGAAGTGTAGTACAAGTGCTTTGCCTGAGGACAGTTGATATTGCCTTGCCCTGGTTTTACCATGTTCCCATAGCTACTACTAACCGCTTTGATCCAAAAAGGAGTAGGGGGGAAAGCACTCTATAGACCTGTGTTGGCTAACCTGTGACACTCCAGGTGTTGTGAAACTACAAGTCCCAGCATGCTTTGCCAATATATAGCAGCTTATTGCTGGAAGGGTATGAAGGGACTTGTAGTTTCACAACATCTGGAGAGTCACAGGTTAGCCAACACTGCTATAGACCAAGTTTTTGAAACCTTTTCCTGCGTATCTTTATAAACCTAAAAGCAATATTCTGTCTAAGATTTGGAACTGTCTAGTATCCTTAATAAAGATATTCTGTGTCACTATTGATCTAGGCAAGACCCTCAAGTTGAGTTTAAAGGCCACTCAAGTAAAATGTGTAGGTCAACTTTTCTATATTAAAAATGTTTTTATTAGTACATAGCAATTTGATCTTTGTAACTTTGCCCTGATAATATGGGTCAGGAACATTGATATGTTAACACATTTTATTTGCAAGGCTATAATTGTTCAGTTGTACCCCAGGCATTTTACCAGCCAGCAGCAGCGAGCTGGACTCTGTGACATCTCAGTTTCTGGTCAACCAGAGATGCTTTTCCATAACCTTACGTCATGCTCTGTCTTTAGGACAGCAACTTTGTTTGTTTCTCTTTCTGTCGTGCTCACTTAATTTTTTTTATTTTTTTTATCATGAATATTTATTTCTAACCAGACACGCAGAACAGCCAATTGGCTTTCCCGTGAAATGGTTAACGATGGACACTGCGTGGCGCTGCTAAGTGGAGAGCTCACAGTGGCAGATCGAGCTGAAATTATCAAGAGATTTCGCGAGGGCAAGGAGAAAGTCCTCATCACTACAAACGTCTGTGCTCGAGGTAAGCCTCTTTATTTTACCTTCTAGATAAACACTGTGGCTCAGTGGTTAGCACTTCTGCCTCACTGCACTGGGGTCATGAGTTCAATTCACGACCATGACCTTATCTGGGTGGAGTTTGTATGTTCTCCCCGTGTTTGCGTGGGTTTCCTCAGGGTACTCCGGTTTCCTCCCACACTCCAAAAAAAACCACAAACGTACTGGTAGGTTAATGGGCTGCTAAAAAAATTAATCGTGTTTGTGTTAGGGAATTTAGACTGTAAGCTCCAATGGGGCAGGGACTGATGTGAGTGAGTTCTCTGTACAGCGCTGCGGAATTAGTGGCGCTATATAAATAAATTATGAAGTTAATAGTTACTTTATCTCACTGGACTCTGCTAATTAAATCCTTTTTTTTTTTTTTTTTTTTTTTTTTTAGGGAGGGTGGTTGTTTATTGTCCAGTTGCCAGTTCCCCAACTTGTCTTCCCAGTTATATATTGTTCATTTTGTATCATAATTTTTACAGTATGGAGTAAGGCCGAGGGTTCTATCAAGAAGACCCTCTATAGATGTCAGTGGGGAGACACTTGCCTTCTATCCTTTAGACCAGGCCTGTCCAACCTGTGGCCCTCCAGGTGTTGTGAAACTACAAGCCCCAGCATGCTTTGCCAGTAGACAACCTGTTGATAGCTGGAAGGGCATGCTGGGACTTGTAGTTTCACAACATCTGGAGGGCCGCAGGTTGGACAGGCCTGCTTTAGACTACTGGTTATAAATACATCATTGATGTGACCACCTCCTCCAATTTGGCTTTGTCTTCAGTCAGGTCAGGGATTCTGAACCTGCTTAGATCCTGGATAGCGATAATTCTAAGAATCATCAGTTATAGTTCAGTAAAATACTGGAGCAGAATGAGGATGATTAGGCTAAAGTTTTGTCTTGATATAGGGGTTCTACTTGTCAGCCCTTTTTTTTGTTCTGGTTACAGTGTAAGATCCGTGTCACCGTACGAGATCTGGCAGACGAGCCGGTATCTTCTAGTGAAGTAACGTGTGGCAGTGCCTAGAACCTTGTTCCCTTATAATGCCACACTGGTTGGAGGAGGAGTGATCTAATCCCTCTCCAGAATGAGGACATGTGGCCATATACAAGTAGGTGTTGGAAGAGCCTAGGCATTCATATGGAATGTATAAGGTCCACAATCTATACCAAACCTCCACGTGGACATCTGACTTCCTTACACCTACAAGATGGCCGCTTACATACAACTATCATAACATCCAATTTCAGGTTTCTGAGAATGGCCAAACGGTTGTGCTGTTTGAACAGCCTTCCACTATTTTCACCCACCTACAAGCAACATGTCTGCAGCATCCTGGCACCATCATTGTAGCAGCCTATTAACCACTTAAGCCACGTATCGTGGCTCATTGACTGCAGCTGGTTAGCAGTACAGATTCAGAAAGCGACACCGTATCCTCGACTACCTGATGACTACTCTGCTCCTCAGTCTATCACTACAAAGTGCTACTTCTTATTACACACGTTCTCTATCCCTGGTAACAGCTTGGGGGTTCAGATTGTGGTAGCACAGTTTGCTCTTCTTTTACCTGGGTATACTCTGTTGTATATGATTCTCAAGAGCCGGTACTTAATACAAGTCTAAAAACCTTCCACCTTAGTGGTCCACATTTACATATCAACAAATGCCAGACCAAACAACCTCTGTACGACGTGCCGTGCTCACATAGCACCTACCAGGAGAGCTGGGCCTGATCCCCCTCCAGTGTCTATGGATCAATTTTCCTGTTTCCCAATTCTTGCACTGTGGGTGGTGACAGGTTCTATAAACATGTCCGTCCTTGAATCTGAATGGACCAAATGCCTGTCCCAGTGCATTTTGAATTTACTGAGGTCTAGGGCAGGCCTGTCCAACCTGCGGCCCTCCAGGTGTTTTGAAACTACAAGCCCCAGCATACTTTGCTGGTAGACAACCAGATGATAGCTGGAAGGGCATGCTGGGACTTGTAGTTTCACAACATCTGGAGGGCCGCAGGTTGGACAGGCCTGGTCTAGGGTCTCCAGGAACGGCAATTTTCAAAGCACAAGCAAGCTTTCCCCCATTTCCACTATTTTGGATATGATGCCTCCTTGGTTGATGATGGCAAGTCTAGGGATGACGAGGATGAGAATAATTTGAATGCATCACTGCAACAAGTCTCTTGCAGGGTCCAAATCTGTCAAAGGTTCTATCGGGGAGGTTCTTTCAGTTCTCATCATTCAGGACCCTAAGCCTCTTAATTTTTGCTTTCTTAGAAATGGGGTGTGCTGCCAGTGAGGAAGCACCAAAAAGTTTACAATGGTAAAACAATCACAATGAACTGGTAAAACACTGTGGTAGCGCCACTTGATATCAAACAAATTGACTGCAATAGCTGGTCATTATATATATATATATATATATATATATATATATATATATATATATATATATATATATATACATACATACATACATACATACATACATACATACATACATACATACATACATACATACATACCTACCTACCAAGAGTCAATAATATAACGGCAAAATCGGAGAATAATACTCAATCCATTTGGATGGACAGCAGTGGGACTATTAAGTGTGTAAAAGTGCCAATGACCAAGTGAAACCTTGGATAAAGCTGATGATTCCATGGAGTGCAGTGACCAAATGCTTATAGCAAGATCAGTGAAACGATAAACAGGCTTCAACAGCTAAAAGAAACAGTCTCTTACCAGAGTCTTTGATATTGCGGCTTACTGTTAGCAGCAGATGGTGTCCCGCAGTGATGAATGGTTATAGCGGGTCCCGCTTCTGGTTAGATGACGAGTACTGTATTAGCCCAAAAGTTCAGTGTAAATACAAACATTGCACCCGTGTTAGATGATTAGTGCAGCCACTCTCAGATATACCTTTATGTGGATAGTATGTTAAATCCTCCTGACTGTGAGGGAGTTGCTAAAGATCTTTGGTAGCTTCCATAGGAAAGGCAGCATCTCACCTGCCACAAATTAGTAGAGAAACCTGCAGGGCTGTCAATCCTGCACTCTTTCAGATAATGAGAACTGGTTTGAAAGTCCCAATTGAATAAATGGTAATTCTCTGCCAGTTATCCGTGCCGATCAAAAGGACTTAAAATCACTTCATTAGAAGATAGTGGCGGTCACAGGAAAACGTGGATAACTATATTTTCCTGCTTTGTGACATTATTGGACAGCTATAACACTTCTCCCAGTATGACCTGACGTTATGGGAATCCTAACCAGTAGTGGACCCTCTGGTCTCGTAGTTAGAGGACAGTGATTACTGATTCAGCACTCTTCATGGAAACGTTGGACTTTAGGCTGTCGTGCCTTCTCTAAAGCCTTTTTTCCACCTCTACTTCTGCTCTTCGGCCAGTCTGCACCTCCACTTAGGTTACTTGGAAAGCTTTCAAATGGGTGGAGCAATTCTAGGAACTTCTGCGGAATGACACACCCAGGGTGAAGCAGATGCATCTGGCTTCTTACATTCAGAATGGAAGGAGTGGTCTTGGACTCCCAACAGTTCAGCAAAGACATCACTTAGACCCAGGTAAGTGGTCTCTTCATCCAGAAGTCTTGCACGATTTCATGAACAGCTGGATGCAACAAAGAGTAGATCTGCTGGTGTTACAACTGGATTGCATGCTCCCTCCCTATGATGCAGGATCATGGGGCTTATCTCACAGGTGTGCTGTCCATTTAATGAACATTCCAGTTTGTCATCACAACCCTGAATTCTTCAAAGGGGTTGTGGGCTTTGGTCATTGTCCCAAATTGGCTCTAAATGTTCTGGTCAGTTCTCTTTAGACCAATCACAGCGTCTTGCTCTTTGGCTTCTTTTTTTTTTTTTTTCAGACCCTAAAGGAGCTGGCTTAATGGTATGGTTTGTGAAGCTCTGATTCTTTCAAGCAAGGCCGTGGTCATCTCCGTGCTCTGGAGATTAAGCCTTCCTCTTTACACTTATCTCCGGGGTTTGGAAGACGTAGCCGACTGTCTGATGCACACAAGACCCTCCCGCCTGCTCATTGTCACTCAAGTCATACGGCCTGAGTCCTTAAAGAGAGCAAAGCATAAAAATGGTGTAACTTTGCACCTGGGCAAAAGCATGTTGCATTGGAGAGGAGGTAAATGTAAAATTTGGGGCCGGACATGTCCTACATCAACTTTAAATTTCGGTGTAAAAATAAAGCTATCAAGTATTTGTGTGTAAGATGAAGAAACAGACAGTATTTATCTTATGTGCAAAATAATAAACTAATTTGCACCCCTTGCATTGTAACATGGTTTGTCCAGGAGAAAACTTACTCCTTTTTTTTTTTTTTGCTTTACTCAATGACTCGGGCCCATAATATTTAAATAAAGTTACTGGTTATTTCAATATTGCCATATTTGGCTATTTAAGGCAAGTGGCACCCACATTGCAGTGGGTAGCAGAGGGTGCTGAAAATTCTAGTTTGTGTTTAGTTTTTTTTGTTGTACTCTTTAAGAAACCAATTGGTGTAGCTGTATTGTTGAAGATGCCATTGTGGAATTAATTGTAACAACGACCAGAAACCAGCCATAAAAACAGCCTGATGGAATATATAAATAATTTAAAAATTCTTTTTTATAGGAATTGATGTGGCCCAAGTGTCAATCGTAGTGAATTTTGACCTACCTTTGACTATAGATGGCTTTATAGATTACGAGACATACCTACACCGGATTGGTCGTACCGGCAGATTTGGTAAAAAGGGCGTGGCTGTGAATCTGGTGGAAAAATGTTGCTTATATATGCTCCGTGACATCGAAGAGCATTTTGGTAAGTAATTACTGCACTCTGTAATATATTCAGCTAGGGAATCTCGTGAGGCAGACGGGGGCTATATTCCTCATGCAGGTCTAGGAGGAGGGGGCCATAGACAATATTATTGGACCGAATACTGTGTACTACAATATTTTATTGAGGCTATCAGGGAAAGTAGGGACTACTAGAGAAGCCTTGGAGGCCTACTAGTTGGACAATATACTGCTATGGAAAATGGGGAAAACCAGATGTATTTGGTTACTAGAACAAAATCAGATGTCAAAAAAATAGGATTTTTGTACTCACCGTAAAATCCCTTTCTCATAGTCCACTGGGGGACACTGAAACATAGGGGTATAGCTGGTGGTCTCGGGAGTCAGACGCTTAAACAGTTAACTCTGTGTAGCTCCACCCCTGCTATGCCCCTCCCACAGTAAGAACTTGGTTTATGTCTAACAACAAAGCCCAAAGGACGGTCAAAGTAAGTCAACCAACACACACAACATAGTCAACTTGTAAAACTTTTAGAGCAAGGGTGGGCACAGTGTCCCCCAATGGACTACGAGAAAGGGATTTTACGGTGAGTACAAAAATCCTATTTTCTCTTATATCCTATTGGGGGGACACTGAGGAACATAGGGGACATACCAAAGTCACCCCTAAGGGAGGGACTGTTCTGATAACGGCTGCACACACAACTTTACAGCCACAGCTAGCATCCTGAGATGCAAAACCCTGCAGTCTGTAAAATTCAGAAGACCACGTAGCTGGCCTGGCCAACCGTCCAGCCGAAGCTCCATGATGCGCCACCCAAGAGGCACCTACCACCCTGGTTGAGTGAGCAGACAAACCGTCTGACCACCGGCCTAGCTGTCTTCATATAAGCCAACCTGATGGTGGAAGTGATCCAGCGAGCTAAAGACACCTTGGAGGCAGGCCAACCACGTCTGGGTGCATCATACAACACAGATAGAGCTGTGGTTTTACACAAACCTGCCGTGCGGGCTACGTAACACTTAACCACGTCTAACAATAGCAAGGACTGATCTAAAGACCTAGACTTCAGGAACTACTATTTCTTGATTCATGTGAAAACGAGAAACAACTTTAGGAACAAAGGAGGGCTTGGTACGAAGTACTGCCCGATCCTCATGGAAAACATGGAAGGGGGAACACAAGACAAAGCCCCCAACTCGGATACTCGCCGTACCGAAGACTCTGTCAGCCGAAATGCAACCTTCCAAGTGAGATATCGAAGGTCTGTTGAATCTAAAGGTTCAAATGGTTGTTGGACCAATGCCTAAAGAACCAGATTCAGGTTCCACCGGGTGTACAAACGGGGGAAGATTTGTGAAGCGCTCCCTGTAGGAAAGTGTGAACTTCTGGCAAAAGAGCCAACTTGCGCTGGAAGTAAATAGACAGGGCGGAAACTTGCAACTTCAAGGAGGCTAAACGTAATCCTTTGTCTACACCTACCTGAAAGAAGGCTAGTAACCTGGAAAGGTTCAACCGTGACGTGGGAAATTGGTGAGTTTTACACCAAGGAACACAAGTCTTCCAGATTCTGTAGTAATAAAGAAAAAAAAATCTATCTAAATCCAGGGCAGGAAACCTGAAAAGCGTGCCCAACTTCTAAGGGCAATAAAACTAAACGGAGTTCTCTTCCTGTGGGAGGGGCATAGCAGGGGTGGAGCTACACTCACAGATTTAAATGTTTAAGTGCCTGATTCCTGGGACCCCAATAGGGCGTTGGAGAAAAGAACACTGTGGTTCTGACACTTCATCACAATAATTGATGTTATAACTAAATAGTCCCATCAGGTCTGAAAATGACTTCTACGTAGCAAAATAAAATGATTGTTTCCTTTTCAGACACAAGAATCAAGAAACTGAACACGGGCGACTTGGACGAGATGGAGAAGTTATGTCACTAAATAGTATGTGCATAATTCAGATATGAAACTGTTGCTATGTTTTAGGTGTTGAGGTTGTAAATACCTGTGAGAGATGCTACAAATGTGTCCTTTGTAGCTTCCTTCCCACACAATGTTTTGTTGCACTTTATAATTTTTTGTTCTCGCACATAAATATTTTTGTTGACCGGGGATAAACGTATGCACAGAGGGCCCCCGGGACCTGGAGAGGGTCGTTTTTTCACTCTACCGGGGAATGCAGTTTGGAATGATTTATTCAGCCAGAATCTTTTAATTTTTCTCTTTGTAAATATGTTGATGTAAAAGTCCATTGTCATGTGACATTTGTAATGTTTGTGGTATCATTTTGTGTCCTCTGATATTTTATGGACATTATTTAGCATTTTGTTTGTTATATTAATGTTCAGCGTACACATTTATTTGGGATACAAATTAAAGGTTTCAACTTTTCTTATTACTGATTTTGTGGTATTAAAATTCATCTTGTTCCAAACACACATGCGGGTGTTTTGTATCTAGTCCAAACTAGTCATGTATTTGTTCTTAATAGAGAATACATGATAGTGTCTAATAACCAGATAGAACATGTCATGGTGGAAATATCAGTCTCTGCATCAGGTGTACAAGAGAGGCAGCAAAACTCTAAATCTAGGTATCATTAAATCTTTATAGACAGACTCACAGCAATTATACTGAGACCACCTATATCCAAATGACTGTCCTTACTGCAATGAAAGCTTTGTGTTGTGTTTCAGTAATCGGACCAGACTTTGACAATGTGAATCATTGTAGAGAGGTAACGGAGAACATGAAATCTGTGTTCTGAGGTTGTAGGAATGCAATTCCGTTGCAATAACATTTATTCAGGCCTCAATTGTGTGTGTGTAAAAAGGAAAATCGTCCAGCAGGAATCTTGCTCCTTGATAAATCCAGAATTGGAAGATGTGAGGTTTTAGTCTTGGAGGGAATTTAAGATTGTTTTACAAGGGTACATAGTGCTAGGAGTAGTTATTTTGTAGCATTTGTCCTTTCTGACAAATCTCCAGCTGGGCAATAGATTGGGATTAAATGTCCTTGGTGTGGGAGTGTGGATATCGGTAAAAAAAAAAATAGCTGGCAGTTCAAAATTAACCCATACAGCATTGACTTACTCCTATGGACCAACATGAATGCCTGAAATGTTCTGATTATAGCCACCAGTGGCTCCATCATGAGGAGGGCAAGAGGCAACCCTGGCTCGTGCCATTACAATTGGGGAAGGAGGTTAAGGCGAACCCATTAGCCAGGACAGAGGCAAAGGGGTTAAAATAGAAGGCTGCCCCCATCTTTGACAATGTTACGATGAAGGCCTCAGTAGGCCGAAACCCTAAACGGCCATGATACCTTGTATGAGGCCCTCCCAGCAGCCACAAGGAACTGGAGTTTGGTAGCAAATTAAGTCTATAGTAGGTTGAATATTATCCGATGCTTGTCATTCAGAGATAAACCTGACTTGAGCCACATGGGTCATGGATGGTCATGACCTTCCCCAAATACAAATAGCTGGAGGTTAAACTTTAAACGATAGAGGCCTGTAACTGCTGCAGACATTGGGGGTTTTACCTAGTTTGGAGATAACTAATTCCTTCCTGATGGTGGAAGGGTCGAAAAGAGCCTTGATGTATCGCGTTAAATAGGCTTGTTCCTTGCGGGGTCAGTGCATCGGGAGTGTTATGTAATACTGCACAGTAAGCTCTCATGACCTTCATAGTTTGTGTGATGTCCTTGTTCAGAGGCCCATCTGTTGTTGGTTTGGGGTACAGTGCTTAAACCTGGTGCACTTGGGCATGTCAAGAATTAACTGGATGAACATGTCCTACAGATAAGCAAATAGGTCAGCATGGACAATGGATTCTGACATGTTAAGAATGAACTTATTTTGCTTGGATTCTCAGTGTTCTACGTGGTCTTTTATTTCATCCATATTTCCTTTGACAACAGAGACAATTTTTTTTCTTGGAGCAAACCGATTTGGTCTGTTCCAGAATGTCTGTGCATGTGCTAATAGTTGCTATTTAGTATTTGTTGCACTGCACCTCCTTGGAAAGCTGATATCACATCCCTCCAGTTGATAATGTGGTGGGTCTCTGGTGATAAGGTGTATTCAGACTCAGGGCTTGATGCTTTCCACAGTGGGCTCAGTAATGGTACAACAGACCTATTGGGTTTGCCCTCCTTTCTTGTGAAAAGAGGAAGCTGTATAGGGAGGGTTTATGATTTCTGTGGGATGTTATAATAGAAAGGACTGACTAGACTACATTAATGTGGATAGAATGAGAACAGTAGGGACCAGAACTTTTAAAAACTTTGACTCCTCACATATCTGGTTAGGAAAACATTGCAAGGGAGCTTAGCTCCAATTTTGAAAGAAATACAAGCTGTCCTGTGACAGGTCAGCAGGGAGCAGTACTGAGCATTTAAGCAAGTGGTATTGACTCCCTCTACTGGATAGAGATATATATATTAATCGATTAATTCAGAACAGGATAATGTTCACTGGGTGTGCTAATAAATGTGGAAGCAAAGCTGAAGCTTCAGTGCAGGTGGATACTGTGGGGTGGTTTGCCCCTGTTAACCATTATTTAGGGCAGGAGACACCCTGAGGCGAGCAGAGGCTTCCTGCTGTTGGCTGAAGTCTCAAGAGTTGACCAGGGTGTGTGCTACCCAATGGAATGGACCGAGATGGTCAAGCACATGAGCCAATTACCAGCCTTCATGCTGTGCGTCTCAGTGTGGCGACATTTGAAAGAATGAGACCCGCCCAATAAATTTAGTGCCCTGTCCATCGTTGGCAAGGAGGACATTGGGTTTGAACTAGACATTATTCTTGCAGTCATTTATTAATAAGCCACTTAAGACGTAATGATGCGGTGGATGGTGTCCCGTTGGAGAGATATGGGGCCACCGACTGGAGAGTTCCTCCTCCAGGGGAATGGATTGGGTATAAATATTGCCCTATGGCAGAGCAGCTGCAATAGAACAGATAAGGGCTTTAGCCCAATTTAACAGTCCTGACAAACTGTCAGGAGCATTCACCACAAAGTCTGGTTTGGACGATTACATCAGGGTGGAGGAAGTTGCTAGATGGTGTAAGATTATATAATGTATCTCTGGGCTGCATAATAACAGGCCACCACCCCTTGTTTTTGTTTGCAAACAAACTACTGCAAGTCTGTACCCACAACTCACATCAATGTACAACTGAGGCACACGTCACAATCTGATTGCTAACAAATGATTCACAAATTCACTGGGAGCCTTAAGTTGGACTCCATCCATGGCCAAGGAATGATTGAGATGCGTCTGACTTAGTCAGCCAGCGACCACAGTTGGTGTGTGTGATCATTGGTTGTGGTTCTGGGGATAGAATATGAATATATATATATATATATATATATATATATATATATATATATGTTTCCTCAGGGCTCCCTAACAGCACAGGTTTTCCATATCTCCTTGCTGGAGCACAGGTGTAGTCATTACTGACTGACACATTGTAACAGATCCACAGGTGATCCTAATTATGTCACATGCAATCCACAAAACCTGCACTGTTAGGGAGCCCTGAGGACTGGGTTAGGGGAATAAGCAGGATATATTACAGGTATGGTGCACACCCAATGCCTGTTATCCATGGAAAAGTTTTCTGATAATGTCCTATATTTAGACAAAACACAGATACTAAATCCACTACAAGGAGTAATGTTAAACAAAGTGATGAGCTGCAAAGAGCTGGGCAATATTTTATTTAGTATATTTTATGCATTCAAAAAATGAAAAGGTGAATTATACAGAAAGGACGACATTAACATACAAATATGATAAGCAAAGTCAGGGTATTAATAAAAATACATTCGGGTCCCAAGGAATATACAGTCCATTCTACTTTGTCGGTTTGAGCTGGGACCGTCCAGAGAGCTGTCGGCGGCTACTTCTCCTCTGCATCGGAGATTCCACGTTCCACTGGCGTGGCTGGGGCTCTCTATAAGAAGGATAACGCATTACATTAATATGTTCCACAGTAATACATTGGGTACAGTACAGGTGGAAGGCAGAGCCTGACCAGACAGCGACCAACAGGTACAGACTGGCAGGATATCTGAGTACATAACACAGAAGTGTAGCCATGCGGACTGGCAATGTCATTTTATGCTCAAGGGCTCCCATTTGTTCTCCTAGCCCCAAATTTATTGAAAGCATAAGGATTACAAGCATAAAGCATAAGGATTACAAGGACTCCCTAAATTTTATTTTCTATGTATAACAAACGAGGGGCTTTGCTGGCATCAGGGAAATCAGCTGTAGATGTGCACTCTGCAGACATGGAATCTAATCTTGTCCCATAAAACAAGGTCTCATTTTCCAGTATGGATGCATTTCACTGAGCAGGAGTGTACAAAATACACATTTAGCTCAGAACACCCCAGATTATCTCCCATTACAAACTTATGACCTCAGTATGAAAGCCCGGATGTTTCAGCTACAACTTGGCATGGGCAGGAATTTAGTAAGGAGGCAGCCCTGTGTGTTGGTCAAATATGTATGAGAAGGTGAATGTACTTTTCATTTTGTACTGTCCCCTCTAGTGCATTGTACTGGCTGTACAAAAAAAACCCACAAACTCCTTTCCGACCACCTAAATTGCAACACAACAGGTAACACATGTACCGACTGACTGTTTTGAGGCATCTGGATTTTTCAATAATCTATTTTATAGAATTGAAATGCGTAAAAAAAAATAAAAAAATGTGACAAACACGTTCATGTATGTGTGGTCCAAATGAACACACCAAAACCAGTGTTATGAACATGCCCTATGTCTACTCTTTGATGAAGGTCAAAGTATTTTATATTGCGCAAAAAACTTACGGCTTGTCTGGCGACATTATACACAAGACGTCTTTCTCTTGGTCACAGGACGAGTTAGTGGTTTGGTTTGAACTGATGTAACTGACTCCAGCTCCAAACGTTACGTTGTGCATAGTCCCTGCAAATCACAAACACTTAAAATTATCATCATTCCCTGCCACTAAATATGGATATTACAAGTCACCTTGGAATTCTGTGTCACAGAGAATGGGATTCAGCCTGCAGTCACGTGGCGTAACTAAGTGAAATAACAGTCTATCTGTACATAACCACCACTATATTGCTATTAGACAAAAAAAAACACAATTACTACCAGTTCTTGTAGATGTCCGATAATTGTCCTGTGAACTGTATCATGTTACATTGTACCTGTCACTTAGACAGTGGAATCAGCTTTAGGGGCACACTACCCTTGTAGTCCGCATAGAAGGTATCTAATACCCTAATAGAACCCTGCATACTTACTGTCAGGGGTACTGATTGCTCTACCCACAAGTGTCGCATTGGATCCTTGGTCTGAACTTTCCAACAAATCTGTAAAGAAATATAAATTTACAAGACAGTTGCAAAGAAAGTGTGAAAATCTCTGGAGCAGCCGATCATAAGACCAATATGTATCAATATTTTTGTATGTAACACAGCTGCTTAATTCATTGACAAAGCATCTTCATCCCAGCATCCGTCACAAGTTAAAGCCATGGCACTCTTAGGTCAATGCACTTGTTTAGCCCCCTCAGTTTCCTAGGCAAGATATAGACCATGGGCTGACCACTTGCAAGAACTCTATACCCCAAGGTTACAGTATCCATCAAATTGGATGAAAGAGAAATAAATACTTTCAATGTGGGTGCAGCTACGGTCTCTGCAAATCTGTGAACGCCTTAAAGACAAATTGTCGAGACTGATTGAAATGTAGTACATTGAGGAAAATGCAGCAGCTCGTCTATGAAACCAGAATGCACAAATTAACAACAACTACATTGAATACCTGTACCTAGTTTACCGCTGCTTGTACTGGAGGAGGAAGGTGTCGCAGACTGTGCCCCGTTACTCTTGCTTCGCGTCTTCGTGTAGCCCTCTGCAGTTTTTCTGGCGGAATTCAGGATAGCGACAGTGCTGAGCGACATCTGCCTGCAAGATGACCGATAAGTCAGCAATTGTGTTTCCCAAAGTGACAACTTACATCGAAGGACTTGTCTCTTTACCTGGGCCTGACGACCTGTCCTTGTAGAATGTTGACCCGAGGCGTTGTAACGGGAGTACAGGGCAGAGCTCCTCCCGGGACGTTCTCTATAGTGGAGAGAGGAGATCGGTGACCGTTGACAGTCGTGGGAGATCCGACACGAGACGGGCCCTGGAAGGAGCATAATGAGGAAAAAGGACAAAGCCAGCTTACAGCGGCCCTCACTGAAGCCTAGACATTAGAAACACACACTCTGTAAGTGCCTCAGCTGAGGTATACGAGATACGGAAGGGTCATAGAAACAACTCAAATGTAAAAGTCAAAACATCTAAAAAGGAAAGAAAAAAAAAAGAAAGTCCATTTAATGTGTTATCCATTTGTTTTGGTCCGATATTATTAAGGGATGAATGTCTATAAAATAATCTTGTTCTAAATGATAGTTTTTATGACTGGTGAGTCAGTTTAGCAGAAGTGCCATTGTTTGTCTTCTCTTCCCCACAAGCCTTTTTTTTTTTTTCAAGATTGCACGTCACTTTTATAATGAAACAGACAGCTTGGCCAGGTCCGGACAGGAAAACATTCAAGATAGGCAAAGAGTAAGAATGGATGTCCCTGCATACCACACATTTTCGAATTGGCCATATCCTCACCTGCGGACTGCCGGATACGGCGGCTTCAGGATTCACAACGGCGTTTGCCTGCTCGCTTTCTTCCTTCTCCAGCGCCAGTTGCTCCTCGTACTTCCTCATGTCGTACTCCAGCTCTGCTGCCAGCTGTTTGTCGGCAGCGAAGAAGTCCTTGATCTCGTCTCTATAATCCTCCATCATCTCCTGCAGGATGGAGAAACCGCAACATAATCCAGCTATTCAGTATCAGTATACAGCAGTCACTCACTGCACCCTCACCGGGCCACCTACCCGCAGGTAATTCATGAGGTCCCGCACAGCAGGAATTCGTTGTTGCTCCAAAAACCCCTTCAGAGAGGAGATTATGGGGATGATGTTTTCTATGAAATTCTTCTTTTGAACCTGGGTGGGATAGAAATGGGGGGGAAAAAAAATATTTAGGAACCAAAAGCCCCAACTATTTATAAAGAGAAGACAAAAACAAATGCAAAATATGGTGTAATGTTTATGGTTTATTCAATTTATGGAACATAATACAAACGTGTGTTTTTTTTCCTATACATTGTTACAACCAGTTACTTTAAGCAAACATTTCATATTAAACTGGAAAATAATTTGCATATTCTTAACCAATAGGATACCTGTTCTAGATCAAACATAAAAACCCCCCAAAGAAAACAAAGAGATCCTAGCTTTGTAGCAAATTACCAATATGCCTTACCTGGGAGATTAGTTTCTTCTGTGCCACCTGCATCACTGCGTTGGCCATAGCCATTTCATCGTCTTCCCCAATGTCCTCATCGGGCTTAGACCTCATTGTCGATAACTTGATCTCCTTGGAGCTCATGATCTCAAAGATGTCGGAGAGTAACTCACTGGCTTCCATGTCAATCGGTAAACCGCCGTCCACAAAACAAGCTGCGTCAGGAGGGATGGGGAGACGTATTTTAGATGCTCCTTGTTCTAACAAATACAGCACCTTGACAGATCTAGATCATGGAAGGGTGAAGACATACCTAGAATATTCTGGCTGATCTTTCTGGTCAGATTAAACCTTTGCTCATCTGTAAAGTGCTCCAGACAAAATTTGTAGATCTTCATTCGTTTCTCCTTGTTCTCTTTTCCTTTCAGAGAAAAGAGCCTCCGTTCCCTAAAATAAAGTTCAGAAGCTAAAAAGACTCAAAAAAGGAAGGAAATTAAACCTATATCACAATAGATCGAAAAGCGGAACTCTCACCTCTCGGTCTGTGAGAACTTGTTATACTTCTCGTGCTTCTCATAGGAGTTAAAGTGGAAAATACATTCAATGAAATGCTGGGAGAACATGACCGGATTCCTTTTAAGCAGGAGATGAACCAGACAGAACTCTCCAAGCCTGCAATGTAAAGGAGAACAGGTGTAAACCACCCGCACAGACCAGAAGATTCCAGTGTTCCATTGTTGGGAAGACTTACTTGGCAATATCCGGGTCGGAGTCCACCAGCACTCTGACAAAGCGGAAGAAGAGGGACCCTTTCCATTTCACAAACTCCTCCTGAGATACCAAGACAAAAGGAAAGAGCCGAGCGTAAGATACCTGAATGGACCATTTCTTTGGGAAAGACACCTGGCAAAGGGTTCACTAATACTTCTTAGAAATTAATGACTGTTTCACATTTCTATAAAATGCAAATAAAGGTTGTTCCTATGTCAAAGATAATTTGTCACTTTATGAAACGTCTCTAGACGTTTAGTGTTTTTACAATGCCTTGACCAAGACACCAGCAATCTGATAATGACATAAACCAATCTACAGGAGGAACAGGTTGGACAACTAAATCGACCACCAGCAAAAAGATGACATTTCATATACCCTTGCTATGGCTGTTGGCCAGTTTAGGTATAATGTTCTTCAATAGGGTTACAAGCAGGAATTTAAAACACCCAGAATAAAAAAGGTTTTTCACAATCCCAGCTTTTTCTTACGTTGTAATACATTCCCAATCCTATTTTGCATAGAATATATACAATATAGGTTATTGGTACACGTGTCATAAAAACAAACACGCACACAAGTGTTCCGATAGATAACAGAACAGTTTGTTCCATTTGTTACCTATGATGAATTCTATGTTGACACATCTTTGTAGTCGGCCCAGTCACCATGTGGATGAATGATCCCTACTACAGTGTTTACCAATGTACCTATTTCAATACGGTAGATACAATGAAGATTAGACTGAGGATATACAACCATCTGTACAAGAATAATACCACTATATAACTGGGAGACAACTTAGTCATCAGTATGCTCAAGAAAACACTTTGTTGAGGCGAGAGGAGAGACAGAGTTTTAAGTGATGCAAAGGACACCTCACCTGCAGCAGGTTGGTCAGCATGATAAGCGTCTGCTTCCGGATAAAGGGGCTTGTGTCTCGGAGACAGACTGACACATTAGGGATGTATCTGTCCACCATCGTGGTGTAACGGATACACAGGTCACAGATTACAATGACCACGTTGTTCCTGATGGCAACATCGTCACACACCTCCAGTTCTCGGGCAAGAGCCGGTATACATCTCTTAGCGAGGTCTTCATGCTGAAGGCACAACTTTCCTGAACGAGAAGACATGTTCATTAACCAACAAAGCTATGTTAGAAGCACCCCTGTCTGCCATCTATTCATCCAGTTATCAGTAATGAAGAGACTTGTCTGAACACCAAATAGATTAATGAACGGGCAGCGAGAAAGTCGGCAAAACATTTGTTAAGTCGCCAATACAATTTCTAGTACAGAGGTGAAAAGTCCCCTTACGACCCCGATCTTTGAGCAGATACAAGAAGTTTATGATGACAAGCACCGGCTGAATGTTAAATATGCAATACATCTAATAAGTGTCCCCAAGGTGACAGCCATCACTGCTGAACCCAGAGATGTCTCCGCAACAGATAAGGGATCCACTAGTATTTATCTATGGGTGCTACAAATGTCAGATCTAAGGAGTTACATTAATTATCCCTGCCTTACACTTTGCTGCTTCCATATTCATGCCTTTAATTGTCAGAAAATAATACTATAACTTCCAATGGTTTATTGGCAAGATCTTCAACTAAAAAGATTTTGTAGATCTCCAGGAAGATGTATGGTTATATTGTTTTCACTCTAAACACACCGAGATCTTTAGGTATTTCCCAGACACCACGTTACCATTTCTCCTTCCACTTATATAACCACCATGGCTTTGAGTAGTGGATCTTCTCTAGTTATGGGATTGGTTTTTCACTGGCCAGAAAAGGGCTGAAGAGAGGGAGGGAAATCCACAACACTGACTTGATGTTTTGGCTACTGTCAGACTGGTCGTGGATTGTTGCTGGTACTTTGGATCTTGAAGCCTCTGTGGCCTTTGTGCACCTGCCAAAAGTGGGAAGACATTGGGCTTCCTCCATACCTTGTTGATAAAGCAGTGAATAGTATGGCTCTAGGATCCTGGAGAATGGCGATTATATATGTTAGAGTTGTGTAATAGATCCAGTGAACCCTTGAGACCTGTAATCTACTGTGTGAATTATGTAAAATAAAGCACTCTTTTTGCCCAAGCGATTTCTTACCAACTAGGGGTACTGGAAGCGCCAGACTGGTATATATGACTGCCTACGGGCAAAACAACCAGTTGGTGCAGTGAAAAAGTTAAACATTAACCCATTATCCTCAAACATATGCTGCAATAGAACACAGACCAGTCCACAAGAGAATTCCAGGGTCTTTGTGCGCTGCTCTCTTCTGGTTTAGCTGTCTTGATTGGCTAATGTTAAACTGAGGAGCCGGAGAGCAGAGGGTTTAAGGGAAATGAGAAGGCTTTATTCATTGAGGGCCCCATCTCCCAATATATATAATGCACTTTGTGTTCCTCTACAGCATCGGAGAAAACAATCACTTTTGTCAAAACAAGTTCACAAGAGGTCTGTCGCTTACCGAGGGTGATGAAGGCGTGAGCCCGGACCAGTGGTGGCATGTGGGACCCTCTAAACTGAGAAATAGGTTGTGACTGTGACAGTGGGATATCGGTACTCTCAGAGATGCAGGGATCTAGGCAGTAGGGAGAACATGGTATCAATAAGCTGGTGCACTCTAAAACCCGACGCAGATGATCTGTATTAAATGCCATTTTGCTCACTTTGTTCTGTAGCTGTAGAGACCAAAATTGACTGAACCAGAAGCAGGACACGTTTCTCAACACGCGCTGGACACAACTGGGCGGCTTCCCCCAGGGTGAAAAGGTGGCGGACCTGAGAAGTGAAAGGCAGAATGTGACACTACAAGGCTGACTAGTATATAGAACATCCTCCTACGTACAATACTGTGCAAAAGCTTCAGGCAGGTGTGGAAAAAATGCTGCTTTGAAGGCAAAGGGTGGTCACACCAAATATTGGTTTGAGTTCGATCTCTTGGTCATTCACTTAGTAGTTTATTTTTATCAATTAACAAAATGCAAACACTTCTATTTTTGAAAGCATTCTTACTTTGCAGCATTTTTTCACACCTGCCTAAGCCTTTTGCACAACAGTGCATGTATGAGGAGGGTAGTGTCATACACTTCCCCCTACAGTCACTATGAGAAGCACTGCTACACAGAGTATTGAGGAGGGGAATGTCATACACTTCCCCCTACAGTCACTATGAGAAGCACTGCTACACAGAGTATTGAGGAGGGGAATGTCATACACTTCCCCTACAGTCACTATGAGAAGCACTGCTACACAGAGTATTGAGGAGGGGAATGTCATACACTTCCCCTACAGTCACTATGAGAAGCACTGCTACACAGAGTAACAAGGAGGGGAATGTTGTACAAAGACATTACCAGTGACTGTAGGAAGTGGTGCCCAGTAAATGGCACTGTTACACATGTACACAGACATGACCACTGAGTACCACCTCCTACAGTCACTATGAAGAGCACTGCTACACAACAGAATGATGAACATGCCAGGGCTGTGTAATGGAAGACAGGGGGTAAACTTTTTAAGAGTACTTCACTATATGTTTAGGAATAGTTTTTCCAAACTACAGCCACTATTCACGTGGTGACTATAGTCCCATAGCTATATACAGTGTCCTCATTGTGCTGCTGTTCTATTAAGAGAATACACCTGATAGAAATGGAACATGTTCCTATACTGTGGTGCAGTACTTTATCCTCTAATCATACAGTAAGGGGTATACGCACCATAGGTTATCTAACCTGCAATATGCGCTTCTAAGAGAACAAACTCACCATTAATTCCTGATCAAACTGTGCGTCTCGCGAGTCCGCCATCACCACAGAAGAAATGTGCTCTTCACAGGCCAAAACCAAATCACTGCAGACCTCATTCAGCAGCCCCTACAAGACCGAGACGATGGACAGAGGGGCCGGTCATATAACCACAGAGACATGTACTAGCATCACAGAGCAGTTACCATCCAGTAAGACCACAACGGTTACATACATACAGGTAGTCTGCTGCACCAATAGATTAGGAGATGTTAATGCGGAGACATAGAAACCTATCATCTACTAACAGTGGACGGAGCTTGGTGTGGGCTGAAGCACATACAGACATTACACAGACAATTAATCACCCCTGTCCATCTGCTGGTTACCACAGAAGGGCTGACAGATACTAATACTGTAACATGGATAAAAAGAAATAAAATGTGGAAAAGAAACGGGAAAAATGTACACGAGTTCTATTTACCTGCACGGCCTCAGGAGAGTCGAGGTGAGCGTAGCACAGTTTCTGCAGGGTCTCTATCGCAGGGCTGATAATCTCAGGGGAAGACTTAAACTCATTCAGCCAGGACTTGACATGATCTATAAACAAGGCGAAAGAAGTGGAAGAAGGCGAATAATTCGCTTCACACGCAGAGGACGCATCAAACATGAGAAAACTGCCTGTGACGGGTATTTGTCCCGACTACAAATGGCTGCCTCCACCGTGTATGTGACTGGTTAGTCCTTTCATTAAAAGTAACAGCTGTTTGGGTTCTAAAAAGAATACATTGTGTAAAATGAAACAGCTGAATTAAAAAGTTCTTTCTATTCAACCCCCACATCTTAAGTATAAATGTTAAAAATAAAAGACTGGATACATTTACTAATTGAATATTAAAACACGACTAAACGGACTGTGACCCTTATTTTTCCCTTTGTTTAGGTGTAATGTAAGTGAAGCCACTACATTAATATAGACCAAAGGCTGTGTATTACGGAGCTCTAAGCAGCTACAATAATCCAGCAACAGTATCGGGAGCTATAAATGTTTACTAAATATTCTCAGCACCTATTTGTGAATGAGGACTACTGCAGCATTTTCACTATACATTTTCTGTGCTTTTGTTGTCCGTAATGCTAAATTGTATCGTTAATTATACGTTTTCTAAGATGCTTCTTTATACTGAAAAAAAAAATGCAAACACTGATGCACACGGATTGCTACTAACAAAGTCTTATTACATTTCCCTGTTTGTAAATACCGTGCTGCGAGGATACAGACCATTCAACAACCGATATAATAGCTGGTAATACGAATGAAGTTTGCAAAATCACAGGGCCCCACTGTAATTGGCTCAGACAACATGTTTTGGACCCGGACAAATAGTTTAAGAGTGGTCTTCATTAAGGCACAGTAATCTGCCTCTCTGGCAGACTACATCCCCATGTCTAATGGAAGCAGCACTCACCGATCAGCTGTTTTCTAGTGTCTGCAAGCAGGTGTTTTGCAATATGACCTATCACACACAGAATGTGCCCAGTTGTGGTGTTGGATCTGGTGTCAGGTTCCCTGGTACAGAGAAGAGACAAAATTAACCAATCAGATGCCTGTTCTCAGAATGAAACAATAGCAGATGGGCTCAGACAAGCGTCTAGAGAAACAAAAACTCGTCACTTACCTGCTGACTTGATTCCAGGTGTTCAAGATTTTGGTGTAGTCCACTTTTGGGGATAAGCCTGCAACCTTCGCGAGCACCATCCAAGCTGGGGCCGAGTGCAAGGTCTCCGTGTGAGAGATTAAGTTACTGACTAAAGTGGAAGAAAACTTATCTTGCTTGGCCCACAAGTGACAGGCTTTCGTCACATAACGGCTGTTTAAAGAGAAAAATTTAATATATTTCACACTATATCTCAATAGCTGCATTGTACATATATAATTAGGGATTATGCTCCTCTTTTTCCTTTTACCCCCTCTGCAAGTTACCATGTTAGAAAATAGGTACTTCTCTAAATAAACAGGTAGCGTGCAGAACTACTGTGCATTTGGTGGATTCATGAAAAGGGCGAAGGACAGTGACGTCACAGCAGCTTAAATAACTGCAGCCTTAGCTTTTTTTTTTTTTTTTTTTTTGATCCCATTAGGACACTGATAATGATGTTGGATGTGCTGAGCTGTTTGTAATGGAATGGAGAAGTACTGCTTTAATTATTATGTATAGATTGGAATGTGGAACAGTAAACAATGTATCTTACCTTTATGTCTCTAAATCTATATTTGAATAAGTCACAAAACACATGAGCAGAGTTCTAGCCCGATCCAACATCAAATACAGAATCACAGATCGGTAATGCTGTGAGGTCCATATGGGTATATAATGGATTGTAGCCAATGATTATACACGATTGTCAGTTTTCGTTTCCCCACCTGAGGTCCTGGCTCTCTGTAGTAAGCAGGTTCAGCAGATCCCATGCTAGTTTCTGTTTCTCATCCTCATCTTTGTAGCGGTTGTAATGTTTGATGTTCTGGAGAATGAGTTGGTCCAGGCACTCCAAGGTCTTCGCCTGCACAGAGTCCTCGGTGTCCAGCACTACAGGGATTAGGCCTGTTAGCCAAGCTTTCTGCACCAAGACATTCCCCGGCTGAGCCTGTCAGGAGACACAGAGATCTTGATTTATCAGAGCAGCCAAGTATACGTCTGGGTCATTCACAAAAACAGACACTGCCTCAAGTGGCCAAATGAAGTTACAACATAAGCGGAAGCAAGGCATTCACAATCTTCCCAACAAAGTGACATTTATAGTATGATGATTAAAGAAGCACTAAAAACAAAATTACATACAAGAAATTAGTATTAAAACCCTTACTCCGGTGCTCTAGGGGGGACATAAACAATGGGTTATATTCAACACATAGGAGGCAGAAACACTGAGTCAGCAAGAGCTTTGTCACTAAAGCCAGCCTCTTTAGATTGTGGTAGAAGAGATAATCAGGGGAAGATAGATAATAGTCGCAGAACCATCAGCATATGCTCATAAAATACGCCCAAGCGTAGGGACGAGAGGGGAGTTTGCAATTGAGCAAATCTTTGGTGTCTGACCCTCAAATGTTCACGATATCCCAAAAAGAACTCAGGATGAAGAGACCAATTGATTACGTCTAAGCATTTGCGTCTCAAAAAAATCTGCCTCAGTTTTCTACCCCTGGGATATAGAGGGCCCTGCTCGCAAGCTTACAATCTATGGGACAATGGTTTGATACACAAGAGTAAGTGCTACATAATATAGAATGTTTGTTCAGCTAGAATGCAAAGGTTACAAAGTATTTAGTGGGCTGTACGTTCAGTCACACAACTATGTTGGTCAGAGGGTTGTTGTCTTGTGTTAGCTGTGTAGAGGGAGGTAATAGGGTAATCTAGGGGGATTAAGAGGGTGGTAGAGGAATATTATAAGCTTGTCTGAAGAGATGGGTTTTCAGAGAACGCTTGAAGGTTTAAAGACTAGAGGAATGTCTTGTGGTGCGATGAGAGAATTCCACAAAGTGGGTGCAGCCCGAAAAAAGTCATGTAACAGAGAATGGGAGGAAGTGATGAGTGTAAGAGAGACGTAGATCTTGTGCAGAACGGAGATGGCGAGTTGGGAGATATTTTGAGACAAGTGAGGAGATGTATGTTGGTGTAATTTTGTTGAAGGCCTTGTATGTTAGTAGAAGAATTTTATATTGGATTCGTTGAAAAACAGGCAACCAATATAGAGACTGACAGAGTGACTCAGCAGATGTAAAACGATTTGCAAGGAAAATCAATCTAGCCGCTACGTGCAACATAGATTGTAGGGGCTCGAGTCTGATTTTGGGAAGACCAGTATGGAAGGAATTGTAATAGTCAATGCGGGAGAAGATGAGTGCATGAATTACGGATTTTGCAGTGTCTTGTGTGAGATATGTGCGTATTCTAGAAATTTTCTTTAGATGTATGTAACATGATTTAGATATAGAGTCGATGTGGGGAATAAAGGATAGGTGTGAGTCAAGGATTACACCTAGGCAGTGGTCTTACGGGGTAGGATTTAGGCTCATGCTGTAAACAGAAACGTCAGGCAGGAAGCTTCTATTGTTGGGTGGGAAGATTATTAATTCTGTTTTTGAAAGATTGAGTTTGAGTTGGCGAGAAGACATCTAAGATGAAATGGCAGAAACCCAGTATGACCTGTGCCTTCTGAAGCATTGGTTTCCACAACAAGAGAATATGGCGACTTGTTTTGACCCTTAGGGTTCTGGATGATCAGAAACATAAGCACAGACCCCAATAGCATCCTATGAAGGACTCTGAGGAAAAACAAAGTTAATTCAAAATTAAGGAGCAGGGTGGGGGTTGTAAGAGAGAGGAAGATAATTTATTTTGCTTTCTAGGGTTGGAAAAGAACCAATTGTCTGTGTACCCCTACTGGAGATGGGGAAACGGTATTTTAATGCATATTCCATTTTGGTCACTGAAAATCATTCTGGAAAGAAACAAGGCAGAGGGAACAACAAGTCTTTGGTGTTGCTGTCGTCATATGTCTGCCACCCTCCAGACATTTATGTAACGGTTCTTGGATTACAGTACTGACATCTGAACGTACAGAAGTATCGGAGATCCGCACTTACCTGTAGAAGTTCTGTCAGGGAAGTGATCGACTGCTTACGTACAGACACAGCGGGGTCTCGGCATCGGTCCTGGAGAGTAGCAAGATTTTCTGAAGTACAGGGAATCAGATTGTACTTTAATATATTCACCAGCACCTGGACAATGGAGACACAGAAGAGAGGTGACCACACCGACAAGGAACCCAGCACTAACCAATGGTATTTCTTCTCAAACCATCAACTAACAAAAGTCTGGCTTGAGGAGGATCAATAACCATGCAGCACCATGAGAAACATTATCCCAGCAGATAGAACCCAACAAATGAGCTGGAATATGGATATTTCAAGTGGAATATCAGGACGTCTACAGAGTCCAATTGGTGATCTACTTGATGAACGTGTTCCTACAGGGTTTTTCTTTTGGTGACCCCCAGCTTCTGTATAGACTATTGTGAGATATGCATCCCCTTAGAAGCAATATTTAGACTGCATTGGTTTAAAGGAGAGGTGAACAAAAATTAAGCCGTTTTACCTGGAGCGCAGATTTCCTAACATTTGTCTTCTGATCAGCAGCTCTTAATTGCAGCATTGTCAACGTCTCCCTTCCTGCGCAAGAACCAATACCTTATGTAGATCATGAAATTACCATTTAATTTGCAATAGCTTCCACAAATCACTTTAGTGCCCCGTTTTATCCCAAGTAGGTTTCTGCAAAACCTTTCACCACCTTTTACCTACATGGAAAGTAGAATAACGGCAATAGCTGTAACACAATCTAGATATACACTCACCGTCAGTCCCCAGAGCTTCCGCAGCCTCAGACAGTTCAATGGTCCTCAAAGCACCCAGAGTTTTCCTAGAAGCTGCAGAGTGAAACAGATTAGCAGGCCGGCAATTCACATTGAACAAGGACAAATGAAAATAAAGCAGCACAATAAGAGATTAAGTTTTGTCAGTTTATGGATATCCACTGAAGATTCACGTCTATTGTGTAAAACAGAATCTAAGCCGGCCGCTCTCAGTCTACTTAGAGGCTCACATTGGCTTATGTACCCACCCAACAGAGCATCCAAACCTTTATCTGTGGCAAGTAAATCTCAAACACAAGTCCATTCTATATAAATGAATCCGGACATGTACAGGCAGCCTCCTATTTATGGTGTTATCGGACCACCCTGTCCGCACAGAAACTTGGCCTTCAAAAATAGCTTATGTTAGAGCATGCTTAAGTATATTATTGTAGCAGAAAATAAGTCAATATTCAGCCTGTCAATACTCTTTACTAAGAACTAATGACACAACTAAGATGCTACTAAACCTCTTTCTCTTGAATATTGATTGGTTTAGCTCTTAGTGTGTGTAGTAAACATTAACAGATTTTATAAAGAACCATATTCAAACCAATGTTAAAGCCTAGGAGAGACAGATTTGAAGACTTGCATAACCCAAATAATTTACAGTGGATGGACAAGAATGTAATCTGTTCCTGCCCAAGCACACTTAACTAATCAGACACGATTTATATTAAATACATTCATTAACGTGGCAATTTCCTGCTAAAACGAATTCCCATGAACACAAGACTTATCAGTCGTACAATGGATGAAGCAGAATTTTGCCAAGTCTGCAAATGAAAATAAAATCACATAAAAAATAAAGTCATCAAAATAAAAATCCAGCCATTTACATTACCTTCTGTGCGGTTGACTGAACTTTCAGTCGTGCAGTTGTCCCCCGAAACTGTCCGGCAACTACCTGAAAGCAGAAAGTCAGCAAGTGATTTAGCAGGAAGTGGCGCGGCCAATAATGGATGGAAAAACTTTTTTCATTGCAGCAGCTGAAGTGTGAGCAACAACGACTGACAGGCTGCAAGAAGATTGGAAACAAACATTTTTCCTCGCTTTGCTTCCTCTGGCTGCTATTAAGGATTTATAGCTCTGCACAGTGTCTTGCAACTACTATGGGCACATGATGTAATGAGCAGAGAGAGACTTTGGGACGCCCCTGAGCGCACTGCTCGTGCACAGTCAAAACCTTCACACTCCTACACCCTCTGCCAGCTGTGTGTGTAACTGGCAGCCATACTTGTCTCCCTTCCAGAGAGATTTTGTAAAGGAGATAATAATTTGTAGGAGGGCAGCTAAGAAAATGTATGCATGCTTAAAAAAGGTAATAAAAGTACGAGGGACTGCTGCTTTAAAAAGTTCCTTGAAACAGCCGTTTGTTTACAGAATTTCCCACAGGCAGAGTTGTACTTACTGCCTTGCAGTAGCTCCTGTATCCCATCGGCAGCAAAGCCGGAACTCTTTTCCATATACTGCGCCAGACAAGAGAGGGCTTTGCTGCGCACAGTGGGGGCTTTGTCGGAGCAGCGGCTGAACACCATGTCTTGCAGCAGGAACTTGTGCTGTAGAAACTTCAGGCTCTCTGGAGGAATAGCTGCGTCTACCACCCTTTCCGGAAGCTCCAACAGGGCAACCACGGCATCCAGGGCAAACACCCTATATGAGATCTGAGAAAGCAGAAGGTGGATCAGTATTCTGTGCATCTCTCTCTCGTATAAAAGAGCAACACAGAAGATTTAGTTTGTGCTGGAGAGATAGACCTCATTAAATGGAGGGATTTACTATGAAGAGTGACAGCAGCAAGAGAGTTCGATAAATATGGAGAAATTAACGGACATGTTGCCAAATTCTATGTACTTTCTCTTTAGCACCAAGCACTTCCCTCATCCATCACAATCCAAGCCCCAATAACAGATGACACAGAGGAATTTGAGACGCCCGGATATCTTACCTTGGGGTTCAAGGAGTACTTGTGCAGCCACTCTATAAATGATGCATATTCTGAGTTAGGGAAATTATGTAGAAGTCTCACCAGAGCTTGTGCTGCAGATATCCGATAATCTGACTTATCCGGACACTGCGGAAGAGGAGAACCAACAGCCTCAAACACAACAGAGAACCACACAGACAAACATCTAGTCACTGCTTCTACTGCTCATTCCACTGGCCAATAATCCGGGCCTTAACACCTAAATAATGCCGTTCTGTATGTGTAATATATAGATTTTATCAAATAAATCTAGAACCAAGGATCACTGTGACAGAACACTGCACACATGGATTCTGTAAAACACTTCTCGTCTTATCCAATGGGGGCAGACTTTGTGTTCAATATGTAGATCAGTGAAACAGTTCTATTTAAAAAAAAATTAAGCTAGTGAGTTTAAAACAAACAGATCAACATCTCTATATCTAAATGATCAATGGAATCTGAATAGGTTTATGAATGCACTTTTTCTGTCCATCAAACACTTTGTCATCTTGATGCTACTTCTTACACTTTTGACAAATTTTAACTAGAGTTTAAATGAACAAGTCAGTCAAAAGTTTGGTTGTGAGTTTTTTGTAATAAAGCAGTCAGTGAAATAGTTTAGAAGACGACATATAGGCGGATTCTTCAGCCCCACCGGAGAGTCAGGATCATCTGACTGCACTTTCTGCCTTGTCCGATTATGATCCTATTAATTTAGACCAATTACACAATATCAGCTGCTAGATTAAGGAACACAAACATTTATATTGCAGGAACAGACAGAGCACTTGTGAGCAAAATGATCTCTGCGTTTCTAGTTAGCACTAGGAGGGGGTTCAGCAAAGGACTGTTAATCCCTGTTAGACATCCCCAATTCCATTTATGATAAACTGTACAACATACCATTTAGTATACATCATAAGAACTCGCAGGCGACACAGAATAGACGTATTACCTTGGCACAAATGTGCTGCAACAAGATTCGTAGGATAGGAAAAGAAGCTTCCTTCAGCTCATCCACCAGGAAACTGCAACAGGAAGAGCAAAATCCATTAAACCTTGATGATACTATTATTTTTTTTATTCATAAAGCACTGACATATTACACAGCGCTGTACAGTGAGGAGATCAGGACACAAATAAGTAAGAGACGTTATAGAGGTGACCTGTCCAAAGGAGCTTACAATCTAAGGTGGGGGGAGAACACTTGATACAAGGAGTAGAACAACAATTGTAGCTGGTGGTGCGGAAACTGTCTGTGGCTACTGTAGGACAGAAGCATCATCATCAAATGACAAGACTCAATCAATCACTGGAGATTGGTATTTCTGTGCAGCTGCTGATGGTGAAGTTGGAGAGAAAAGACAGCGGATGGTGGAGACCCGATAAAAATCATCGTAGAAATCATAAAAAATAAAAGTAAATCGACTGGCAACCGTAACGATCACCATTTATCTTAACTGAACCCTCCCTCCTCTTCTGACTTTTGCTTTAATGCAACATGGGCTCTTGTGCTTCTGCACCAGCTTGCAGTAGTTGTGTGTAGCCTGGTGTTTTTATATAGTATGAAAGTACACTGCTGGAAACAGAGCCAGGACAGTCAGTCCCCACGCTCGATGGTCATCACCAACGGAACATATAGATGGCAACAACTGCAAATCAACTCACCGGGTCCTGCAGCTGAACTAACCATCCCTGTACTTCTAATTTCCCGCTGCCTTCACAAATCTGTAACTTTTATATGTGTGGGATGATGATTATGTGGGAGACGGCACAGACCAGATCTGAGGCACAGAAATCACTAACTGCCACCCGCATGCCATGGCCGACAGTTATTTCTGACAAGCTAAAAGCGTCTTCCAGAAAACTGATGGTCAAGTAGTGCCATCTTGTGGAGCAGATTGGAAGTTAGCTGTTATTTTATTCTAATGGAATCCATCATCACCATTTATTTATATAGCGCCACTAATTCCACAGCGCTGTACAGAGAACTCATTCACATCAGTCCCTGCCCCATTGGAGCTTACAGTCTAAATTTCCTAACATACACACACAGACAGACTAGGGTCAATTTGATAGCAGCCAGTTTACCTACTAATGTTTTTGGAGTGTGGGAGGAAACCGGAGCACCCGGAGGAAACCCACACAAACACGGGGAGAACATACAAACTCCACACAGATAAGGCCATGTCGGGAATTCAGCTCGTGACCCCAGTGCTGTGAGGCAGAAGTGCTAACCACTGAGCCACCGTGCTGCCCCATGATTATTCAGCATATTTTGTAGCGCTTTATAATTTGAACAGACAGCGTAATAAAAGAATACTGGCTAATGCAGACAGAGAGGTAAGAGGACCCTGCTCACAAGCCTTCAATCTATGGGACAATGGGAGTTTGAAACGCGATGATAAGTGCTAAATTTTACATATTGCTCCAATCAGATTACAAATATAAGACGTGCTTTGTACATCTAACAAAATAGGAAAACTTGTAGTTCTAAGCGTCAGAAATATTGGTTATGACTAGTAATTCTTTCATCAAATCAGATGTAAACAAACTGTTTGAGAAGAAGGGAAACAAAGAGGGGCCGGTTAGTTTTCGGCCCCTAGTACAGGGTTTGAAAACTGTTGTCTTAGCAAGTTGTGGTTTGAGGCTACTCACCCCCCCTCCCCTTGTCTTTCTGACAACATATATTATAATTACTTGAAAATAGATTAATCAGCTATACAAAAGGAAATATTCTTTACATAGCATGTAGGTGTACTTAAAGTTTACTAGTCAACTACGTTTTATTAATATAATACTTTCATCCACAAAACATAAAAGTCTTTGCATGCGTCTCATGATGACTTATGCATGAATCTCGGGGAATAAAAATATTTACATATATTCCCACGACCCGTCACGCATGTGTTCTAGAAGACTGCGCGTTCCTCACCTGACAAACCGAATTGCCTGGTCCCTGGCACCCGTGACTGCGTTGTTGATCACAAGTATGGCGGGTTTGGAGCCCCCCCCTGCTTCCACCATGATTATAACGTTCAGCAGACGCTGGAAAAGACGGCGGAGGGTCTACAAGCAAGAGAGAAACACTGAGGATACACTGGAACGTTGTGAGCTTGTAATCCAATTATAAAGGAGTTATTATTAATCGTCCGTAAGGCGCCACATTGCTCTGCAGCACCAGACAGTGGGGAAGATGATACAATTCACCCTCTCACCTCATTTGTTTTCAGTATAAGGGAATGGAGGGTGGGATCAATGCAATGGCTGGAGAATAGCGATGCATCACTGACCACTTGTGGTTCTGTGGGATCCCCAAGTAACATACCTGATTGCCTTCTCCATGAATGGGCAGACACAGCAACCACAGCCCGCGATACGCCAGCTCAGGCACGTACTTCATGCGGTCAACGTGCCTATTGCAGAAACCAAAATGTCACAGATTAGATACTTTGAAGGCACAAGTCATTTCCTACCGTTAAGGGCAACAGGTCACAGAGACCACAAAACGCGTTGAGGTTCTTGTGAGTGAACAGCCAGGAACACAGAAGACTCCAGTCTTTTATTGGCCCCACAAACTGCAGTAACAGATGACTCAATGCGTTGCATTAATAGATAAAAACATGCACCAAGGTCATACGTGTGCAGGATTCAAAGGGGAAAAGAATCAGAAAACTTACACAGAATCCGAAAAAGACAGTTCTTTGGGGAAAGTCTCAAAACTAGTCAGGTTTATGAAGATCTGAAAAGAACAAAGTTAATAACAGAATATTACTCATCACTATTTCTTTCTAACCACAATAAACTTCATGTGCCACACAAAAAAACATACCAAAAGAAAGCTGTTCATAGTAGAAAGCAGATGAAATTAATTTGCAGGCTACTAACGCACACAATTTAAATAGAGCATATCAAGTTATGGACATATTTAAAGTATTATTTGAGAATAGTGTAGACACCAGCATAGTACTGTAACGTATTAGACTGCCATCTCTCACCTGCATACAGTGCATAAAACTCTGCTGCTTCTCCTTCAGCGAGAACTTGGGTAGGAGTCGCAGGAAGTTTTTCAGAAGGAAGACGATGGACTCGCGGACGTTCATCAGATCGCGGGGAGAGAAATAGCCAGAGTCTTCATCCGCTTCCTCTTCCGATAAGTCGTTCAGCTACAAGACAACAGATATATCCATCTCATCAACAGAAATCATTGAATTGCCCAAAAGGATTCTCTCTCAAACTCTCTTGTCCGGTACAAATTAATTCTACTATATACTTCAGAAATGAAGATGCATGCAGCCAAACATCTTATAAGTGTGGTTGATGGGAGGAATCTAGCAAATCTGACGCAGATGTTTTGCTGGACTCTCAGCACTGCCCCTTACACACCTCTGGCTAGACATCGTTTGGGCTAAACAAATATTTAAGAGTATGCAGCTATCGGTTCGCTAGGAACCTGTCCCTCGTGAATATTAGTCAGGACTCATGAATATTAGTCAGGACTCATGAATATTAGTCAGGACTCATGAATATTAGTCAGGACTCATGAATATTAGTCAGGACTCATGAATATTAGTCAGGACTCATGAATATTAGTCAGGACTCATGAATATTAGTCAGGACTCATGAATATTAGTCAGGACTCATGAATATTAGTCAGGACTCATGAATATTAGTCAGGACTCATGAATATTAGTCAGGACTCATGAATATTAGTCAGGACTTATGAATATTAGTCAGGACTCATGAATATTAGTCAGGCTGTGAATCAGTGATGTCACCGGTTCCTAGCGAACTGATAGGCTGCATACTGGTACTGCCCCTAAAACAGATGGTTCCTCGTGTGTAGGTGTTGGCTGCATTTCAATATAAAACGATAAGATATAGATTTACCTCCTGGTCATTTGGTTTTTAAAAGAGATTAAGCGGTGAAACGGAACATGAACATTGGGCTGTACCATGTTAGGGGTGCGGGGGGATATCGGGCGTCTGGAATTTGAAATGCAATGTGAGCTATGTCTGCCTCGCCTCCTTCCGCTACAGAAGCAGCATTCAATACATTTTCTTACCTGTCAAAACGTATCTAAAGATATAAAGCTACTGGACGTGCAGCGTTCAGCAGAGTTCTGGAACCATCTCGTATGTAATAGGTGAAGTAAGCTGATCATACTCAGAATCTAAGCTGCATAAAACAGCTCTTACCTCTAACCCGTCTCTCCGTACCGGCCGGGATCGTTTCCTTCCCCTGCGATTCTCCCCCTGGGAACTCTTCGCTGTAACCTTCTTCCTCTTACGGCTGGACTCTGGGTCCTGGGGCCAACATTTCTCCAGGCTGCTCACACATTTATCAAACAGGATGGGGTGAGATACCTGGTTGGCAACACTGCCTGTCAAATACAAACAGAATAGATTATGATGGCAACAGTACCCAGTACTGGTCTAACGAGCGCACTCGGTCAGTCCCTGGCGTCCCCATCCCCTTTAGAGTGTAATCTGTACGAGTCCGCTCCTCTACCTGGTCCTGGCAGTAAGCGGTTACACATACGGTGCTTGACGGAATTCCCAGGATCCGTGAGACCTTGAGCTTCCCGAACACTTCCAGATAATTATAACATGCTATACTGTTATAGCACATTACAATATGAGCTCTATATAATGTGGTATTGTAGTACAACAAGCAATCATCAGTACTCGCATGCATATATCTGGGAACGCCGTTAAATACTACATATAAGGGCTCACAAGGAGAACGCAGCATCTGTATCCCAATTTTAAGGCAAGTAGGCTTGGTAAGGACATAAGACAGTCTCTTTTTGTTTCTGACTGCGATATCACAGCTTTGTGAAGCGATGATATGTTCAGTAAGAGTAACATGAAAGTATATGGGATACTCCGTTCCCATCACCACCCTCGCAACGCCCCGTGCACCGCTCAGACAGTGAAACAGCTACATCGTGACGACAGTGTTCCCCATTCACATTACAGCGACTGTCAGCGCTGTAAAGCGCAGTTGTTTCCTAGTCAGAAAAGACGACGCCGGTCTGACACTGTCCTAAAGCAGATAATCAAAGAACATACTAAGAATGTGATTATCAATTAGTGTTACAATGCCACAAGACTCACAATCTGCTGGATTCAATACTAGTAATCTCACAGAGAGAATGTAGTGACATAGTACAGTAAGCGAGCCCGTTTCATAGTTCTACCTTGCGGTCGCGTCAGACAGGAGGACCCACTTACCTGGTATTTCCAGCAGAAGAAAGTACAGGCCGGCTGCTTTTAAGGCTAGTATTCTCTGCATGACCCCGGCCTTCTTACTCTCTCCTGTCTGGATGAAGTGGTAGAGCAGCGCCAACAGGGAGTTACGGCAGATGTCATTCTCCGCAAACAGGACCCAAACACTCTGCAAAACGTGGCAACATATGTCAGAATTGTCAGCTTTTGCAGTAGATTTACCATATATGACTGACACAACATAGATAACAAACATTAATCAGAATGCCTTCTAGTCAATGTCAATGATTGCAGTGGTTGATCTACAAATGTTAGTTCTGTATATATTATAAACTGATACAGAGACAATTGTTAGTACAATTTTTAAATCTAGGGGTCACAAAACAGCATTTAAAGTGTCCAAATGAAATAATTAATATTTATATTTACCACCATATAAATAAATGTCAATTTGTAATTTTAAATGACAATAGTTGCCAGAATCAGCACATTTACCCGTGTATTCTCCTGATCTTCAGATGCAAAAGGCAGGAGACTCTCATACAAGTTGTTGAACACTTCCAGGCCATTGTCTGTGATTTCTGCTTCAACCCTGGGATCCAGAAGTTCTGCTTCTGTGAACTCCAGCTCCCAAACAGAGTCCACCCATGCTGCAACAGACAGATCAATCACAATGCAGAACTTACCGATACCCTGCACTTACATAGAAACCAATACGATGGGACCCAGGTTACTGCCTGTACCCAGAAATGCTGCACACTCTCAGTCTGTCTCTCACTCGTTGCCCTGACGCCTGGACTCTATGCCCTCCTCACAGTGTAAGCCATTAATATCTGTTAGAAGGGGTATCCAGGCCCGCCATGGCGGAATCAGTCACTGTAGCACAATATGACCAGTATTCCCATAAAGCACTGGGCAGACAGCAGCAAGCCTTCATCTTGGCTGAATTCCCATTTAGCACAAATCAGTGAAAGTTCACAATTTATACCAGGCACATAAACTATATTGCTAACTACTTGCATACACCACGGCTTTATATAGATAAAAAACCACAATGTAGGACTTACATCCTTATCTACAGTGTTTATATGTTATTCTACCGAGAAACTCAGGCACTCTGTAGCATTATCCGGGCATGACATCAACAGGGGGGGGGGTTTACGCAGTCCTATTCAGCTATAAAAATACTGATTTACACAGGGTGGGTCAGTTGCACAATACAAGTTTGGCTGCCCAACTAATTTATACTTTATTATTCAATATAATGCTTTACTGGCACTCTCCTGGCTACGTGTATCAACTAATATTGGCATTTTTCAGAAAAATATACCCTGCTCCTTCCACTATATAACTCAGTCTCCCTAACACATCACTCATCTCCTGATATAATCTGTGCTGCTGGAGACCCTGCTCCTTCCACTATATAACTCAGTCTGTGGCTTCCTGCTGCCTCTGTGAATATTTAGATGTTTGGTTAATAAATGAAAAACAACTCAGATATGTGGGAAATTAAGATGTTCTACAATTAGGTGCTTGACTCCAGCATCTAACCAGCTATATGAGATAGGTATGGCCTTGTGTTTATAAAAATAGATCATTACAGGTTTAATACACTGATTTCTAAAGAAAAAGATCAGGGTGGACATGCCCTTTAATCAACATAGTGTAAAAATGTTTAATGCAGTGTAAGTTTGTATCAATTTCCTCCAAAGGTGCTCTCGCACTGCTGAACGCCTCTGGAGGAAATCTCGCTCCATGGCCGACTTCCTTCACTTCAAATTTATACTCGCCTCATTCGGCTCTGCCCTCTCCCTGGCTAAACAATCCTTCTTCAAGTCCCCGATTTCCTCTCAGTCCTCCAATCCCCGCCGCCTCTTTGCCACCTTCAACTCCCTCCTCTCTCCCCCTCCTGTCCCGCCTTCCCTCTCCGCTTCTGACTTCGCCACTTTTTTCTCTTCTAAAATTGAGACCATCCGACTGAACATTTCCTCATCCCATCCCTCTCCCGCCCCCCTCATCCCTTCTCTCTCCCCCCTCATCCCTTCTCTCTCCAACAACCTACTCTGGTGCTCCTTCTGCCCCACTTCGGGTGATGAAGTTCGCTCCCTCATTCTTTCCTCTCCACCCTATCCCCTCTAACCTCCTTCGCTCTCTCTCTCCCACTGCCTGCTCTTACCTTGCTCACCTTTTCAACCTATCACTCTCCTCTGGTGTAGTCCCCTCTTCATTTAAAAACGCTCTCATCTCTCCCATCCTCAAAAAACCTAATCTTGACCCCACCTCTCTTGCAAACTATCGCCCTATCTCACTTCTCCCCTTTGCCTCCAAATTACTTGGGAGGATTGTCTGTTGCCGTCTCACTAGACACCTCTCGGACAATTCCCTCCTCGACCCTCTCCAATCCGGTTACCGCCCCCTCCACTCCACCGAAACTGCCCTGGCCAAAGTTACTAATGATCTACTTTTAGCCAAATCGAAGGGTCACTTCTCCCTGCTCATCCTCCTTGACCTCTCTGCAGCCTTCGACACCGTGGACCACCCCCTCCTGCTACAAACACTTCTCTCTCTTGGCCTCTCTGGATCTGTCCTTACCTGGTTCACCTCATATCTCGCTAACCGCTCCTTCTCAGTATCCACGTCTGGCTCCTCTTCCACCCCCTTCCCTCTCCCTGTTGGTGTCCCTCAGGGCTCTGTTCTTGGCCCTCTACTCTTTTCGCTCTACACCTCCTCCCTGGGGGCTCTCATCTCCTCATTCGGTCTTCAGTATCACCTTTACGCTGACGACATCCAACTCTACATCTCCTCGCCTGATCTCTCTTCCTCCCTCCTCTCTCGTGTATCTGACTGCCTCTCTGCCATTTCCTCCTGGATGTCATCGCGCTGTCTCAAAATTAACATCTCCAAAACTGAACTGATTGTCTTTTCTCCCCCTAGACTCCCCGCCCACCACATCCTCTCTATCACTGTTAATACCACCATCTCCTCTGTCACCCAACTCCGCTGCCTGGGCGTTACCCTCGACTCCTCTCACTCCTTCGCCCCCCACATCCAATCCCTCACCCAAGCCTGTCGCTACCAGTTACGCAACATTGCCCGCATCCGGAACTTCCTCTCCCAAGATGCCACCAAAACTATCATCCACGCACTCATCATCTCCCGCCTTGATTATTGCAACCTCCTTCTTACCGGCCTCCCCCATTCCCATCTCGCCCCCTCCGCTCTATACTCAATGTGGCTGCAAGACTCATCTTCCTTTCTCGCCGCTCCTCGTCTGCCTCCCCTCTCTGCCTTGCCCTACACTGGCTCCCCATTCCTTACAGAATCCTTTTCAAACTCCTGACCGTCACTTACAAGGCTCTCTCCCAGTCTACTGCTCCCTATATCTCTAACCTCCTCTCCATTCACACCCCTGCCCGCTCCCTGCGCTCGGCCAATGACCGTCGCCTCTCCTCCACTCTGATCACCTCTTCCCACTCCAGAATCCAAGACTTCTCCCGTGCTGCCCCCCTTCACTGGAATGACCTCCCTCGCTCCATCCGTCTTTCTCCCAATCTGTCCTCCTTCAAGAGGGCACTCAAAACTTACCTGTTCCTAAAGGCTTACCAACCTTCCACCTAACCTCTCCTCCACCTGTTCTTCCCCTCTCTCCTCCCGCCCCCCCTGTTCTCTCCCCACTTACTTCAACTTGCTCCCTGTGATCTGTCTACCCTCCCTTAGGATGTAAGCTCATTTGAGCAGGGCCCTCTTCCCTCTGTTCTCCATACCTGCTCTTCTGCTCCGTCTTTACTGCATTAGCCTGCCTGGAGTCTCAGAAGTTTTGGTATTTTTTGTTAACCGTTTGTAATGTGTCACCTTGTTTAGTCTACTGTTTGTGCTGTGTACAGCGCTGCAGAACTCTTGTGGCGCTTAATAAATAAAGGATAATAATAATAATAAGTTTATAATGGAACTAAAGTCAAATTACTTAGCTACTAATATCTAAGGGGTATATTTAACAAATTGTGATGGTGCACTAACGTGCACTTAACATAGAATCCATGCCCCGATGTGTCCCCCACATATTTATTAAAGATGCATCGCAGCAGATATCGTGGATATCTGCTGCTTTGCATTCTGCTTCGTTTTGGGGAGTAGTCACCATTCAATAGTATGGTGACTGCTCCCTCTTGCAATTTAACAAGTTCCAAAAAATAGATTTTTTCGGGAACTTGTCTTGATAATGTACCAGCTGGAGCTGGCGTACATTATCATTAATGAAAAGTTTCAGTGCTGTCAGCTCTGCTCCAACGAGCAGAGCTGGACAGCGCATGTGTGGAGGGATCACATGATCCCTCCCTGTCATTCACACTCTCTCTCTGCAAACTATAATTGCCGATAGAGAACAGATGTTTGTGCGCATGCCCAAGGGTTTCACTCGGCGCATGCGCACTGGAGTAAGAACCGGACCCCCGTTGACTACATACTGCTTTGGGAACGAAGCAGCTGTGGTAAGTATGATTTCTACTTCACAGGAACAGCAGTTTTTCAGAACTGCTGTTCCTGTGTTGCTTTTTTAATAAATATGAGAAATAGTTCAATCCTTATCAATGCGATAAGGATTGAAAACTATTTTTCATATTTTGCGAGTGATGATAAATGTGCCCCTAAAAGTCTTAACTCCCTCCAGAACAAAGAGCCCTCCACCTTCTGATGCTCCGGGTCCCTGTTATTCATGGTATATTCCGTTTGTGTCAGTAAATAATAACAGCATTGTGCAATATGAACTCCACCAGCCACACAGCTGCAGTTTCCATTAGACCAGTTCTTGAACCAAATCTCCAGAAAGGTCATTCTGTGACTTGTAGTTCCACAAAATCTGCATTGTGTGTCTGTGCTGTAGAACTACAAGCCCCAGCATAGTCAGCAGGCAGAGGCTAGCAGGGCATGCTGTGAATTGTAGCCCCCCAGCATCTGCATTGACCAACTCTGCTGTAGAACTGTAAGTCCCAGCATAATCCACAGCCAAAAAGGGCAAGCAGTGACTTGTAGTCCTGCAGCATCTGCATTGTATGGCTCTGTACAGTAGAACTACAAGCCCCAGCATAACCAGCACCCAGACTAGTAGAGCATGCTAGCACTTGTAGTCCCCCAGCATCTGTATTATGTGGCTCTACTGTAGAACCACAAGCCCCAGCATAACCAGCACCCAGACTAGTAGAGCATGCTGTGACTTGTAGTCCCCCTACATCTGCATTGTGTGACTCTGTGCTGTAGAACCACAAGCCCCAGAATGACTATCACATCACTGGCCTCACCTCGCCTGAGATTCCTGAGGCCGCACCGGGAGAGAGCCTCCAGCACCGCTGCCTCCTTATCACACATCTGTCCTGCCGCTCTCTACATCCAGATCCTCCGTTACTGCACCAGCGCCTAAATGAACACAAATACACCAATCATCGAATGCTCTCGGACAACGTCACCCCTTAACCCCGCCCACAAAAGTAAACTGGGAGCGCAAAGTCTGTGATAGCCATAATAATTACTGGCAAGCTCGGGCAATGGCTTGACAGTTACCAGTACCTAATATGGCGGCTGTTGATTTGACTACAGTCTAGGTCTGTGTGACTGGGTGATGGCATCCTATCCGGTCTGCGCATGCGTTCCGTTCTTGTGCCGTCAAAGCGGCCATGTTGGTGTTTGGCAGTGACCTCATACGCCTGCGCAGGTTTTGCGGCGTTCTTCTGGCCAAGCTCCGCGCCTGCGCAGTGTGTGGGGCACCTAGCAGCGGAGACCGGGAGCTGCGGGAGATTCGGTTCCGCGCTGTCAGCAGCCTGATACCGGGCCTGAGCCTCCGCCATGAGCTTCTTCGGGTTCGGGCCGGCCGCGGAGCTGGACATCGCGCTGACCGACGCCGAGAGCCGCCGGCGGGTGGAGCACAAGACTGAGGACGGGAAGAAGGAGAAATATTTCCTCTTCTATGACGGGGAGACCGTGTCCGGCCGGGTCACTGTCAACCTGCGGAACCCGGGCAAGAGGCTGGAGCACCAGGGGCTGAAGATCGAATTCATCGGGCAGATTGGTGAGATGGGATCGGCAGACGACACAATAGAGGATGGATGGAGCCAGTGACCTGGGGGTGGGCAGGGTAGCTGGATGGATGGAGCCAGTGACCTGGGGGTGGGCAGGGTAGCTGGATGGATGGATGGAGCCAGTGACCTGGGGGTGGGCAGGGTAGCTGGATGGATGGAGCCAGTGACCTGGGGGTGGGCAGGGTAGCTGGATGGATGGATGGAGCCAGTGACCTGGGGGTGGGCAGGGTAGCTGGATGGATGGATGGAGCCAGTGACCTGGGGGTGGGCAGGGTAGCTGAATGGATGGAGCCAGTGACCTGGGGGTGGGCAGGGTAGCTGAATGGATGGAGCCAGTGACCTGGGGGTGGGCAGGGTAGCTGGATGGATGGATCCAGTGACCTGGGGGTGGGCAGGGTAGCTGGATGGATGGATGGAGCCAGTGACCTGGGGTGGGCAGGGTACCTGGATGGATGGAGCCAGTGACCTGGGGGTGGGCAGGGTACCTGGATGGATGGATGGAGCCAGTGACCTGGGGGTGGGCAGGGTAGCTGGATGGATGGATGGAGCCAGTGACCTGGGGGTGGGCAGGGTAGCTGGATGGATGGAGCCAGTGACCTGCGGGTGGGCAGGGTACCTGGATGGATGGATGGATGGATGCAGGAGGTCACCTATGTACCCCTGTGGCTCTCCAGCTGCTGTGGCACTACAAGTCCCTGCAGTACCTGATGACATAGGATGCACTATGGGCACATGAGAAATACACCCGGGGTGTGCCTGGTGCTTGCTGTGCTGCATACTGTATCCTGCATTATATAGAGGGATACATATGAATCATTGCATTGTAAATGATTTACTCAGTGGATCTGGTACCCCATCATTGGGTAGGTGGGCACCGGTTGGGTAGGTGGGCCCCAGTTTCTGCAGCAGTACAATATGGTACAGTGTTAGCCAGTAGCATCCAGCTTATTGGTGAGTCACGTTACACCTGTGGATGTTGAGCTGCTCTATCTACCATGCATTGCAAAGTGACAGATATATCTGGGAATCTCAGTGGATGTAGAGGCCAGTGATGTACCAAGCCTGGTTACACGTTGCACTGGGAGGACAAGCTTATAGAGGGCGGTCAGCCAGGGACGTCCTGTAGAAGGATGGCTGTGGGTGCTCTAAAGACCATGACTCCAGCTCAGCAGATGGTCAGTAGAACTAGAGGATGGTTAAGCGATAGTCTATGGGACAACCGGGCCCATTACATTCGGTCAACTTAGCGCTGACTCTGTTCCTGAATTAACATGGAACTAATTTATGTAAAAGGTTTCCTTTATATCGGCGAATTTAATCGAAGTTAACTAGAAATAAGTCAGTGTTATGTTCAGTAGCAGACTAATAATGTCAGGTTAGGTGTCTCTTCTATATCAGTGCTTATCGTTTGTGATTCACTGGTGTTGCTAGTGGACAAATATTTTAAAATATTCTGCTCGGCTCAAACAGGGATATTCTGCAAATATGCTGGGTAAATGGACAGTGAAGTTAGAATCACACCATGACATTGATGGATAGGTCTTAGTATGGGGAAAAAAAGATTTGCACATTGGAGAGTATTTCTTGGACGGAGATTCATCTCTTTCATTTGGATGAGAGATGAAAGCATTATAATTCAATTACTGTTATTGGATTGTATTGCCGTCATCAATACTTAGTGTATTAATGTCTAAACAAACTGTATTTAGTATTAGTTTGCTGTTTTATTTGTATGCTTTATTTTACCATGTTTGAGATGCTGCAATTGTGTTCTAAAACATTCTTATCAAATGTCTTCTGGGAAACAAAATATTATGTTCAATTCCTAGTCATATGTTATAAACGATGTACTTTGAGTCAGAATATAATACAGTCTATGGTGCCACAATCATTGTACAGGTACAGAATCATTCCCCCAGCTTTGGCTGTTAAAATCTCCTTTGAGTTCAATCCCCGGCTCTTAGCTGAAACCGCTTGGTCTGCCATTCTATACTGGCCCGTGGTAATATTACTACTACGATGGTCTTTTGGAAATGTTAGGATTCGTTGCTTTCTGCGGCAGGTCTGATGAAATATTCTGCTGGTGTATAGACTTTAATAAACTAATTTTTCAGTTAGAGAAAAAAAGAGAAAGCAAACTTTACACATTGGACCCAAGAGTCTAATCATGGAGTTCTCATCCTAAGATTTGTCTATGTGTTGCTGAATGCCGGAAATCGTGGGCGATGGTTTTATTGCAATGCAAATTCAAGTGGACCCGCTACCTTCACCCAGATTGTGGGCTGAACCAATAATTGACTTATCAAATCACTAGGAACCTCAAGGAGACATAATGTGATGGCATTAGCTCCTAATAAATTTATAGGTTGCATTCTCTTGAATACTTCTCTATCACACAAAATGTTTGCATTAGATGATACTTTTGATATTTGAATAAACCTAGTTGTATATTATAGCTGTGCAGTGATACCAGGGTCTACATGCAATACCCGGCACAATATAACTTTACTACAGCAGACTAACGGGCACCTTTCATGGAGGATGTTGTCTTGTCCAGTTGTCATGGTTACCTTGTCAGCTGTTCTGCAGAATGAATGTACGTTTAGCATGCGTCCATCCATCACAGGTATTATTGGCTGCAGTACAACAGAAATCAGCACAGCGGGAGATCAATTTGTCCTTCTCTTCCTTGGCTTAGTCATCAGTTTGTCTTTGTCTTGTCCTGAGCAGCTCACCTACCTACCTGTAGCTGATTTACTGGGAACGCTGCCTGCATTTGCTTAGACACTGTACCCCCCCCCCCCTCCTCCTCCTCCATCTATGAATATAATCAGTGCCTATCTGAATGCTGTCACTGCCATTCCTGGAATCTCCATCTTTCTGCTAATTCATAAGATGTAAATGTGATTGGATGTTGCATATGGTTAAATGGCTCTTGATTAGACATACTACCTCTGAGTGTTATCTGGTCTGCTGCACAGTGACTAGAGGGTTAAACGAAAGTGTCATAAGCCTGTAGAGAATAAGCATTTATTATGTATGGTGAAGTCCTTATGAGTCCTCTATCAGTGAGGATTAGGCCTAACGTACAGGCTTGTTGCAATGCTTATTTGTCTACTAGGCCTGAAATTCATATTCTGTAGGGTCCATGCGCGTAATGCCCCCAGCGGGATTGACGTAGGGTTCCTGCACGTGAATGACCGTCCCCGGTTGTCTCTAAGAGTTTCATTCTGCTGAATGGAGCAGGAAGCATCTCAAATGGTAGATGAAATGGGATCGCTACTCCCTATGTAGAAGGAAAGGGCCGTGCATGAATGGCGACACTAAGGGCCTGATTCATGTTCCAGTGTAGGTCCGTTTGCCTAGCGGACCTTGTGTGTAATAGCTCTTTCCATGCCCAGAAACGGGCACTGCACCACTAAACACAATTGCCTGCACTTCATGTGTACACGGTAGGGACATGATGTAGATACAAGGGCCTCATTCATCTTGTAACGCAACTTGCGTTTAAAATCCTGTATGTAACTTGTACGCGCTTAATCCAAATACAAGCGATTTCAAGAAACATTTCCATTTGAATCTGGGTTACATTACTTGCTGTAGAGAGACAGAGCATCGTCCAGCAGAGGCTCAATGCATATGTGCAATATAAAGTCATCACTCATCACCAATGCAAAAAAGTCATAACATTTATTTAATTTTAATACTATAATTAATACAAAGCAAAAATGACATTAAATACATAACCAAGGATGTTCCTAATGCATATTGTACATAAAATCCATTTTTATAGTTTCTCTTACTTGCAGACAAACGTGTAGTCATCACTATCAGCCGCCACTTACACCTGTAGCTGGTGCAAGAGATACGGCTGGAAAACACAAATGCACAAGATGAACTGAACTTGAATCTGCCACTTTGCGTGCGCTGGAGCTCAGCACGCCCTCACTGCACTTGGTCTACGTCAGCCCTTCCCTGTTCCGCCCATCAAGTTGTAGGCAGTCGAAAGTTTCGGTTGCCTGTGGACATGAATTGTAAGCAGTTGCGATCACCGGCCTATGTCCTGTTCTGCCTCATGTGTGCAGAGGAACTTCTCCCAAGATACGGCACGTAAATGGACTTGTGTTCGAAGATGACTCGGGGCCCCGTACGTCTTAGTCCTTTCTTGGTGAGATTACCCTGTGTGTCCGCTCCTCTCGGTTCATGCGAGGGTACGCAGCAGGCTGTTAGTCCTGGCTTTATTCTGACGTTGTTTGTTTGATGCCCACTGATAAAGGAATGAGACACATTGAATATTATCCCTCCCCATAACTGCCTGTAGAACAGGATCTCAATGAAGGGGGCTCTGTAAACAGCTAGCGGAAGTCTTCTCTGCTTCAAAGGAGACGGGGAAGCAGCTGCTGTGAGTATCAGTGTGTGCTGGTTTGTTCCTGGGATTTCATGACGAATATAACACTTCTACAATCCACTGACACTGGAGTACTGGTGCCAGAAATCACTGTATGTGGAATGTGCGATGAGTGGATTCATTCCTGAACGTCCCTTGTAAACAATCTATGGAGGTTGTTTTTATTTATTGGTTTAAACGGATCTGTGTGACAGTAAATTGACCCTAGGAGCCCGAAAGCAAAGCCTGCAATAATCACTGTTGGATCCAGTTCCCATTGGATCTAGTAGTGTTGAATATATGTGAGGCCTATTGGAACCTCAGGTGAATTAATTAATAATAATAACATTAATAATAAAGTTAAAATTGAACAATAGAAACTACTAAAATTGTACCATTGCTTGTTAATATATAACTACCTCAATCTGAGAAAACGGTCATTAAAGTAACATTTCAGTACAACCCTGGTCCTAAAAGTTCCCCTTCCGTCTATCTTGCGCCCGCGCCCCCCGTCCTCTGACATCACACTGCCGTATGAAGAAAGTCCGGCTCAGTAGGAGCCATTGCTGGACACACCAGACCCGTGCACGTAATAATTAGGACTAACTTTTACATCGGATATTCCGCCCTAGCTAGCGCTGGGCATGAGGGGGTTAATATCCTCCACGGTCCGTGTGACAGTGTCTTTATCTGATGTGTTTACTTATAAACTGCTTTATGAGGAATGATCTGTGTATATAAGATAAGTTAGAGCTGATAAGGACACACACACACAAGGAACTGACTGCAGTGTGACCTGTTAATGTGCCATTGGCGTGGGAACGATCAGTGTTCTGTACGCTGAGGTAGCCGTATGAAGGTGCAGGGGTCACTTGTATCTCTCTTGCTGAAAATGCATCGTTATTCAGTAACTCCGTAGTGATATTATATCATGCCCATGTTGTCACTACCTCAGTGTGGCTGGATAATAGAGAGGAAATGTCTTATGGTCCTCGGAGCACCAGGTGCCCCCCACAGATGTGGGTTCTATAGACATCTATATCTCCAGGTGTTGTATTCCTGGCTGCTCAGTGTCTAAGTGATCTGTCAGCTGTGTGGTCTCAGTTATTCATAGTGTGGATATTACACGTTGTGATTGGAGGGATCAGCGCACATGACGTAGGCCTGGTACACTACATCGTGTTATGTAATAAGATTACAGTACATGTATAGCCTCCATAACCTGACTTTGGGCTGTTAGTCTACTTGTCGCTTTATAGTACTTGGCCCAACCTAATAATTACAACTAAAGTGTATTTTATTGTGTTCACCTGTTGAGCAGAATGACTTTAAACAGACATCATCCATATTCAGATAATGTCCTTTTTTGGTGCGTAGTTACTTTTTCGTGCAACTTTATTAAGTCGTTGCTAAGGAAACGGAACCCTGATCTGACGCGACGTGATACATTGTCTCTTGCAGGATAGACTGTTGTGTCTGTATGTAATCAATGAACAAGCCCCACCCACTGGAGATTAATGTAATTGTAGCAGCCTGCAGTCTTTCTGTATATTCCTAGTTTGTGTAAGAAGGAAAATGGTGACACGAGGTTACATAACTGTTTATATATAACTGATGGTCTTCTGTTCTTCTCCTAGAGTTGTACTATGATCGGGGGAATCATCACGAGTTTGTCTCCTTGGTGAAGGATTTGGCTCGTCCTGGAGAGATCTCGCAGTCCCAGAGTTTTGACTTTGAGTTCACCCACGTGGAGAAGCCCTACGAGTCGTACACGGGTCAGAATGTGAAGTTAAGGTCCGTGTTCTATTACTGTGTCATAGACATTCTAAAGAGCGTTTTCCATGTAACAAATTGAGATCTGTTAACTTGTTGCTGTTTTATTTCAAACATCTTCATCGGGTATAAATTACAGAACGTACAAACCTGGAATTTTATGGGAGATTTGTATCAGTAGAATGACAGCAGTCCTGGGGGTAAATGTATCAAGCTGTGGGTTTGATAAGTGGAGATGTTGCCTATAGCAACCAATTAGACTGTAGCTGTCATTTTGTAGAACGTACTTAATAAATGACAACTAGAATCTGATTGGTTGCAGGTGTTACCTTTATGGCTTTGTGTGGGATTGCTGGAAGCTGATTGGATGAGCATTTGAATGTCTGACGTTCTACTTTGGGATAGTGGTGGTGTGTTGTTTGGGGGTGATATTCGGAGCTCCTCTATGTTCACCTTGGTGGTTTTCTTCAAGCTCCTCTTAATTAGCTGATCAGATGATCTATTTAGCTTACTGTGTCTAACAGTATCTTCTACTATGCAGTCCTCACATAGACATTCCCCCCCCCCCTCCGTTCCCCCATCTGTCAGTGGTTTCCAAACACTACTGTAATACTGCAATTGCGTGTTGTATCCAACATTATGTACACGTCTTAAAGGCTGCACTCACAAGTTTCCAGGGAATGAATGACTGGAAATAGACTGTAGTGAAGTCCTAGATCGCCCCCCGGTGCTGCTTTGTGCTGCCATTTTTCCTGGGGGTCTTTGTAGTTGGTCCCTCAGTGCTGTCTGCAGACCGGGGCTGTGTGACTGAGAGGACCAATAGAGAGCCGCCATCACAGACCTTGCTGCTTCTGATTGGTTCTCTCGCTCACATCCCCCTGCTGCAGCCAACATAACGTACAGATTTTGTTCCACCTGCCAGAAAGGGTCCCTCTCGGCTTTTTGCTGATAGTCCAAAAATAAAGTCAGCGAATTGCCGCACGCACTCTCTGATGAGCATTCACTTCACTCCTCGATCACTCTGCTGTTGCCTGTGGTGGTCAGAAGTGTTAACGCTCAGTGACGTCCAAGGCGCTGTGTGAACGGTCCTCTAGTACATAGTGTGCTATGCTGTGTGTAGGCTTTAAGATCTGTTTTTAATGCGCTTTTAACTAGTGTTTTTCAATGTCCGAGCCAGGACCTAGATGTTCAAAACAAATGCAGAATGTAAAGTTTTTCTCTCAAGTTGAATATCCAGAGAATTTCTTAGGAGAGTGAACGCAGAGATGGCGATGGAGCACGCGGTATAAGTCCAGCTGTCCCATGTAATATGGCGTCTTTGGTTGCAATATCTGCAGGTATTTCTTGCGGGCCACACTCAGCCGCCGCCTGAACGATGTTGGGAAGGAGATGGATATTGTGGTCCATACACTCAGCACCTACCCTGAGCTCAACTCCTCCATCAAGATGGAAGTGGGGATTGAAGACTGCCTACACATTGAGTTTGAGTACAACAAGTCCAAGTAGGTTTATCTGTCAATCATCCAGTAACCTCCGTATAGAGGAAGTGGCCGTGTTGTTGGCTGATCCAGTATTCATAGGAATATCCGTTTCTAGCGATTTGATTGGCTAAATATTGGTCCAGCCTCAATAATGCCCTCTTCCACTGTGTGTAGGTGACTGCTCCACTTTAAGTCGCGTCTCATAGGTTGTGTCGTGTGTTATGGGTTGTTTGTCAATTATATTTTTACAGGTATCATCTCAAAGATGTCATTGTTGGCAAGATCTACTTCCTCCTGGTACGGATCAAGATTAAACACATGGAGATCGATATCATTAAACGAGAAACCACTGGGACCGGGCCAAACGTTTATCACGAAAATGACACCATCGCCAAGTACGAAATCATGGACGGAGCCCCCGTGAGAGGTCAGGAGTGAGAACGAAATGTTTGATAAGAAAAGATTCATAGATCTTCTAGCTGAGTAGTCTGTCGGCTGAGCCTCCATTACTCCGTCCCATGTCTGTATATGCTGGCGGCTTTGGTTGTCAGCGACTTATACAATCATGAAATGGATAAATCCACTAACAAACAAGTGGATCCCATTACAGATGAGGTCCAAACATACCCATTTGCCAACAGGGCCGGATTAAGGGAATGGAGGCCCCTGGGCTAAGGAGCCTCCCCCCGTGATCCGAGACCCCCCCCCCCCCCCTTCCTGGTGAGCCAAGCCGCCCCCAAGGCACTTACCTCCTTCTCCTGGCATTGCAGTCCTTCTCCGGTGCGCTGTACGCTCTTTACTGAGGAGATCTCGTGAGAGTGAGACTCGCGAGATCTCCTCAGTAAGGAGACTACAGCGCACCGGGGAAAGGCCGCAGTGAAAGTGCTCAGCAGCACTGATTGTGCCGGGGGCGCCCCCGACCAATCAATACTGCTGCTGAGCACTTTCAAGGGCCCCCTGGATGCCCGAGGCCCCTGGGCTGTAGCCCAGTTAGCCCTAGGGTTAATCCGGCCCTGTTTGCCAATATAACCTGGTACCTGTGAGTTGTTGTTTTTTCATTAAATCCAGCAGTGCCCAGTCTCCTAAGGAGTAAATAGTCTTTTGTTTAGTTGCATTGGGTAACACATTGCTATCTGGCCTTTGGACTGTCCGGCCCGCCCTCTTCTATTTCAGTATCCATTTAGTGTTACCTGTTCTGCAGGTGTTGGCTCTCAGGATACAGACATTAGCTGATTCAGCCAGGCTGCTGGGAGCTTGGTGATGATGTCAGAAGAGAAAGACAGGATGTGATTCATGTTTGGACATACGTCCATTTGTGTAGCGTATCTTGCATGAAATAACTGAGTGCAAATGACACTTACAACTGCCTACCTGAGAGACAGAACAAGGGAGGGTAGGGGCAGATGAACGTAAGCCATGTACAGTAAGGGGCACACTGACCCAAATGCAGCTGGTTCAAGTCCTGGGTTTCACATACGTACGCCGCGTTTCAACCGTATCACTTGCAGCAGCTACAGGGCACAACATGTGTGTGCAAGTAAGACTATAACAATGCATCGTATGTACAATACACATTGAAAGTATCTTTATGTCATTATTGTAATAAAATGAAAAAAAAACTTGCTTTTTAACTGTAATATTTTTATGCAAATGATTATGCTGATACCTTATTTAATTTCATGATCACAAAATGTTTTTATGCGATCTGAATAATTTCTCCCCCCCCCCCCCAAAATGTTGCGTTTGGACTTGAATCCGGCCCATAGTGCTCAGTGTTGCTATTGGATGTGCTGTTGCGATGAATTCTGGGAATTGTAGTAGACTGGCACAACCACACAGGGCTGAGATGGCCCTGCAGGCTGCCACTCAAATCCAGTCCAACACAAAAACTGCTATTGGGATTCACAGAAGCTCCTACAAATGACATTTGTGTACTATTGTGTGTTAGATTGAACCTGTCGGCTATACTTTGTTCTTGCGAATCTGTCAATGTTCAATATAACTTTTATTTTATTTTTTTTCCCACTTTTAGGGGAATCGATACCAATCCGGCTGTTCCTTGCAGGATACGAGCTGACCCCAACCATGAGAGATATCAACAAGAAGTTCAGTGTGCGCTATTACCTCAACTTGGTGCTGATAGACGAGGAGGAGAGACGATACTTTAAACAACAGGTGAGTGCTGAGAGCAGAGGACAGATTTTACAAATTTGTGGGAAGGGTTTGTGTTGAACATGTCTGCAACGTCAGACAGGTGGGAGACTTACAGCGGACGTCACCAGGTCTACTGACTGTTTTTTTTTTACATTTCGACCATTCACTATGGAGAGAGCATTGTCTGTAAAGCACTATTCATGCCCTATGCTCTCACCAGGGTAAGGTTCTTAGCGCTCGCTCAGCAGGCGAACGGGGAGCAAGCATAGTGAAGCCCACCGGGTAGAGATCTCACTCCCTGGACAGCTTTCTCTCTGAGAGAGTAGCGCATATAGTGCGTTGTATAAGAAGGTCTCTTCCCAACAAACTGAGGAATATAATACCTGGTACCTGGTGACCTCGTTAATTTCTGCAGTAACATATGGTGCTCCTAGGATTAGTTTCGGTAGTTCTAATTTATTTATTAAGCACAAGATAGACAATTGCACAGTGCACCATCCTCTTTAGTGACATCACGTCTCCATTTGCCCTGGTGTGACTCGTATTTCCACCAAAGGGCACAGGATTGCGTTAAGGGCGGAACGAGGGTGTTCCCTGGTAGTTACAGAGTGGGTGCACTAACATGCCAAGTGTTACGTATCAATATGGGTGGATAAGGGAACATTCACTCTTCTAAAATAAGCGACTAGATTCATCTTGTATATTCCCAGTAATGGCAATATTCCGAGTCTTCGGTGATCGAGAAGGTTGGGTGGAGAGATTGTCAGTATGTGTTCCATTATTTACCATCATCTGTGACGGGCACCATACAATGAACCTGTCTGACAAATGTAACCAAGACCATGAAATATGGATTCATATGTTACACGCTTGACATTGGCTTGTGTTGATGATTCAGTTATACATCTATATTATAAAGATGATTGTGACCCTAGGCCGTGGTTTGAGAAGCCCCCAGTTAACACGCTCTTCCCTTCTGTCCTCTTCCAGGAGGTGGTGTTATGGCGCAAAGGAGACATTGTGAGGAAGAGTATGTCTCACCAGGCTGCCATCGCCTCTCAGCGATTCGAGGGAAGTCACCCAGAGAGCCGACCGCAACACAGCGGGGCAGCCGCAGGGGAACCGGACAATGAGTGACTGCTGGTCCAGCAGCAGAACAGGTCTCCAGTGACTGCACAGAGACCCGCTCCCACCTCTTCACCACCTGTGCTACAATGGACACTCAGTGGGTCAAGCTCGCGGAGGGATGAAGCTTCACTTAACGGACCGGCTGCCCGTTCCTCCAGCTGATACTTCAGTGATGTATGGGAGGAGAAGAGCAGGGACTGGCCCCCTTTTAACAATTTCCGTTTATAGCTTTTATGTTCTCCTTGCCTTTCTGTTATCATCCTCAGCCGTCCTCCCAATTCACAACCTTCTGGACGGAAAGCCAAAAGGGTCAGCCTTGTCGCAGACGGATCTTTGTGCATGAGAAGTGCCCTCTTCACCTTGTGGTCGTACAGATTGTGCTGACTTCACCTATTGGTGTCTCGGTACCAGCAAAGGACCTACCTTGTCCATTCCAAGTGCCCATGCGGCTCGGCCCACCAGGGGCAGCGTCACCTGCATGACCCTTTCCCTCCATTCAGAGAGCTCTTGGGATGTTTTCCATATGATTTTTGCAAGAAACTTTTTTTTTGCTTTTCACTTCTCTCTGCAGGGGCAGAAATTATTGTACAACTGCCCTTCCCTAAATTGCATTTAAACGTTATCAATAATGGAGAGCATTAGAAACCAAATTAATATTTCAGAATGGAAGAAATGCAATTTTAAGTAGCTGCTTGGTGAAAAGATCACGTGGCCACTGTGACAGTGACGATCGTGTAAGATGCAGTAGCCGTAATACTGGTGACAAATTGGTCTAAGCAGGTGTTTTACTAGTTACCGATGGAAGGTGAGAGATTACGTGTTGTACTAGTAGAGAATGTGTTGGGGGAGTTTAACTTTAGCAGCAGAAATCATGGTGCCCTGCGAGTTGTATTCATGAAATGCAGATAAACTGCTAGTGGGGCAGGAGAGATTTGGTAGAAATTACTAATAAGAGCCTCAAATGAGACATTACTACCAGCCCTTGTGAAATATTGGCATTTTCGCCTGTAAAACGCGTTGGTTCAGACTAGGTCCTGTTTGTTTTACTTATGATACGCGCTGAGTTTAGTTGTTTTTGGGGGTTTTTTTTTCTCTCTTCATTTGTAACACATTCCTAATTGGGTTCCACTTAAGCTATATATATAAAACTGGATTATTATTTCTTTTCTGGATATTTAAAGATAGAACAGGACCAACTCTTTAATCGCACAGTTTCAACGATTCCCAGCTGTCCAGATCGTGGTTACGTGTATATGCTTTAACTTGCATCATTCAGATATCTGTGATCTGTGGCTTATACAAATATAATCACTGTAACTCCTGGTTTACCAGTGGTATAGCTTCTCTGCAACTGTATACACCAGCTGTCTCCTCCCTGCTTTACCCCATGGACTTGATAAAACAGCCGCTGGTCAACGTGTGGGTTTTCTGCGGCTTGCGTTACAGTGTAAATGTCGTCTACACAAGAGAAAGCCGACTTCTTATGCGGTGATGTCGCTGTCTTATAGGGAACGGATAGGCTACAACCTCAAGAATATTGGTTCAGGCCACAACAAGGCTTCCTGTTCTCAGTGATGTCATTAGATCCTGGAGCAGTGTTTCCCAGATCCAGTCCTCAGGGAGCCAGTGCAGGTTTTCCTGGTGACCAGTGATATAATTCTACCACCTGTGGATCTGTTACATTGTATCAGTCAGTAATGAATACACCTGTGCTCCACCAGAGAGATCTGGAAAACCTGCACTGTTAGGGGTCCCTGAGGCCTGGGTTTGGGAATCACTGTCCTAGTGAACTGATAAGCTGCATGGTCATGAAAATTGCCGCAGCCTACAACTCGGCTGCCTCCACTGTGTGCAGGCAACTTATAAATTTGAAGGTGGCGTTAAGTATTTTCTCAGCCATCCTTTAAAAAAAAAAAATTGTTTTAATCCCTCAAATGTGTTCCACAGTATTTCAATTCTATACCAAGCATAGCCATTTGGTAAACTTCTATATAAATATATATATTTATTAGGTGGTAAGTGATGTATTTGTATGTAAGAGAGACTGCACTTTTAACAGACAGGTGTCCTGAGACGCCGCAATTAGATTGTAAGCTCTTGGAAGCAGGACGCATGTGGGTAGCGCAACAAATTATGTTTTTGTTTTTTTCATATTAGAGAAGTGACAGTTCCACAGAGATCAGTATGGACTGAAAATGAATAATCATTCCCGTTGCAGTGTTTTTTTTCATGTCTATAATTTCATTGTGTTTTAAATGTCTTTTTCATTGTTTTTATTAGTCTCGGATTAAACAAACGCGTCAGACTCTGACAGTGTCTTTACTTACCAGGTAACGCTGAAGAGGTCTGTGTGATTTGCCAGATGAATGTATTTGTATTAATAAGAAGCATTTTAATTCTTTATGGCCTGGCCACATTGATCATCATTAGTTATTTATATAGCGCCAGTAATTCCGCAGCGCTGTACAGAGAACTCATTCACATCAGTCCCTGCCCCATTGGGGCTTGCAGTCTAAATTCCCTAACATACACACAGTCTAGGGTCAGTTTTGAGAGCAGCCAATTAACCTACCAGTATGTTTTTGGAGTGTGGGAGGAAACCGGAGCACCCGGAGGAAACCCACGCAAACACTGGGACAACATACAACTCAACACAAATAAGGTAATGGTCGGGAATCGAACTCATGACCCCAGTGCTGTGAGGCAGAAGTGCTAACCACTACGCCACCATGTTCTGATTAGTCTTCCAATAGCTCTTTATTTTATTTATTTTTGTTGGGGCGTTCCATACATTCTCCATTTCACAAAACGGACAGGGAGCGCACTCTTTTTACAAGTTTATATTTTCTAGACGCGTGGCTAGATCAATGTTTACAGTACAGGAAATACAAAACAAGGTTGGATACAATATATAAGAAACACACAGTGCAATGTCGTTATCTTGCAGACAGGAGATGAAACATCTTGTGGGTGAACACAACAACTGGAACGTAGCTCTGGGTAAACTCCGCCGATATCACCTTCTAGGTGTTCTTCTCTTCCAGGCTCAATATAAAGTCAAATTCTCCTGCACAAACGAGAAAGAAAGATCGCTCTGATTAGTAGACTTTCTAGAGTAGAGACAGACGACCAGGTGCGGTGGCACTACAAGTCCCAGCATACAGCGCCACCACAGCTGAAGAGCCGCAGGTTGGTTAAGCTTGTTCTAGATGACGTCCTAGAAGACAAAGTCAGGTATGGCACAAAGTACATTGATCCTGAGCACTGTGAGTTCCAGGCTGACGCACCTTGGGTGAGGGGCTGCACGGACAGCCGCGCTCTTGTAAACAGCGCCATGTTCCTGAGGGCGCCCCCCGATGCCTTGTGCTCCTGGTGCAGCTTCTTCAACTCTGCCAGCGAAATGTAACGTCCCAGCATCCGGACAAACTGCACGTCCACCTGCAAGAACAGGCACGTATGTCAGCTCTTGGGACAAGTATATCTGTAAAGGTCCAAGTGCCACTGCTGCCATCTACTGTCATTCTAATTTATCTAATCTATCTTTTAAAAAAAAAAAAAAAAAGATGGAAATAACATTCTGGTGCTTAATCTTCATCTGTAAATTAATTTATTTTGAGATTGAAGAAAAAAAAAATCAACAATTACTTGGATTCAGTTTGCTGTTAACACAGACAAGCCCGTATTTTAACAGTAATAATTAAACGTCACGGCTCTATCGATGGCTCAGTCATAAAACATGGCTAGTGAGTTTGGGTAGCACTGTGTCACATCGACATGGGCCACCAGAAGATCTCTGTGCCGATTCTACAACTGTCTAAAGTTTTCAGATGGTTACAGCCCTATTTTTTCTCTATGTAAAATATTCCTGAAGGAACCTATCCAAAATGTCATCCACATTAGGGAAGGAACATTGTCTTAATCTGTGATGGGATGTTAATTATTGGAGCCTTGTCAATGACAGCGTCCAAGGACACAGTCTACAAACATGGTTTGTATCCCCATCCATCACGTATTGGTTTCCCTCCAAGGTCCCAATAACGCACAGGTGGGTGAGTTCCTTTAGACAAAACTGGCCTTAGTTTGTGGGAGTCTGGTAGAAAAATTAGATTGTAAGCTCTACTGCGCCAGGGTCTGATGTGAATATGAACATTTTTTTTGTACATGGCCGCATACCACGTTGGCACTATATAAAGACGAACCGTTTTGTAGGAGGGCGAGATGTTCTTTGCTGTTCTCATTCTCCTTTTCCATAGATGTTTCTGAACTTTTTATCTTTCCATTAGAGTCCCATTAATATGACCCGTGAGGATTTTCAAAGCCCCCCCCAGCACATCGACACCAGGACCTAACTCAGGGGGCTTCCAGCTTCTTTATAGACCACAGAATCAGGATACTGGTCATCACGGCCATACACACAATAATGCCGCACTGTTCGCCCTGTGCACAGCCAGAATTAATGTTTCTATCTAATCCAAAACTCCTCCGTTCTCCTACGGAGTTTATATTCAACCTCTTCTCCTGAGAGTTTTGAAAGGATACGTTTCATAACGAGCAATTTGTAATTAGCATTTCCTTGTTGCTGGTCCTGCCCTATTTTACTTATTGTGGTGCCCAGATGCTTTTGATCCTTTGTCCAGAAGCCCCAGTTCCACTATTTTTACTAATGGGGAGGGGGGGTTGTAAAATGTAAAATAACACCCACCCTCCTTCCCTGTCCCACATGTATTTACAATGTATCAGACTGACGTGGGGTCTCTGCTTCCTCTGACCGGTCAGGACATACGGCCCTGCGGTCACACTCACCATAGACCATTTAGGGTTTTCCTGGCTACTAGACGCATCGTAATGTGGATTCTTCGGGTCAAACTGCGTGTGGTCCGAGTACGCTTCCTTCACAATCTATATAGACAGTGGGAGAGGATGAGGAATAATAGTGGACAACGGAACAGAATACAGAAATATGTTCATTTTCCTGAATATTAGCTCAGCTCTGACCCTAGTGGAAGGGACCTTAAAAAGTTACTTTTAATCAAAATGTGACAAATTTTGGTGTCGTAAAAGACATTTCCTGCTACCACTTGCATTAAGTTGGCTCTCGATAGGGTGAAGGGCCAGAAAATTGCCTGGATCAGACTATACTGCATGTTGGTGCCATCTCCTTCCCCCATCTGTAAGTAGAAGTGAGAACAGTCTGTGGTATCAGTGGGATGACATGCGGAGTATGCAGCAGTAAAGGTGGTTCTCCGGTCTACTGGAGACCAAACGTGGCACATAGGTCTGAAATATGGAGAGCCAGGAGTGGGTTCCCCAATTCTATAAGATCCAGGTTGGGACATGTCACTTTTGTGACACATTATATAAATATTTCAGTGTATATTTTGTGTTTCACTACATTGTGATCCATTGTAAAAGGTGAATTAAATTTTTTTCTTGCAAGTAAAGTGATTAATGAGAGCGGTGTTTTTGGACTTCTAGCCAGGTTGGTCTAAATGCACAGATTCTTGTGTGTATGGCCAATCTTTACCAGAAATATTTACACATTTATTTTAAAAGTACAGCCCTTGCCCCCTTCTCCGTAAATTATTGGATCAGCAGGAGGACAATGCCAGGGACCTCTGCCATTAAATACGTACTCAACCCTATATTGATCCTTCTTCTGATGGTGGAAGAGTTTTAAAATGCCATCCTTCAGACATGTAGCTCCTTTCCACATGGCCGACATGGACCAAGCAATTGGCCCGCCCGCCCTCTAGCGGCATGACGCGTAAGCGATTGTTCCGCCAGCTCACTACATTACAAGCACGTATTACAAAAATGTGTTTGGAAGGACACAACGAGGTGACAACTCTCAGCCTCACCTTAACGATTCCAGCAATTCCCGGCTCCTTACAGTTACTGTGATAGAAAAAGGCTTCCTGCCCATTCTTCATCGCTCGCAGGAAATTTCGTGCCTAGAGAGACAAAAAGCTTCATAAGGAGAGAACCCTCAAATAATTGAATATGGACACAAATAATGAAAGTAGTTCCCTGGCTGCTTTCTAAACCCTTCTGTCTGACCTGGTAATTCCGGACTCCGTCCCAACAGGCCGTCTGCCCAGGCTGAGCCTTCAGATCTTCTATTCCAAACTGAAAGACAAAGACAGCGCTCAACGGAAGGGGCACCTAAACGTTTGTATGTCGTAAGACAGGACTTTAATCTTAGGAGAACGGCAACTCCCAGCAGTAGCAAAGAAGTGGTCACATCACATCTGGCCATTGACGTGACCCAGTCTTGTACCTTCATATCCATCCCTTTTTCCATCCTGGTCTCAGGCTCTGATTTCAGCAGCCAGCAGCGATATTCCTCCTTTTGTTTCTCATCTGAGCTGCAGACACCCGACGTCTTCTTCCTGCCCCTCGTCTCCCGTTCAGCGCCCGAATCACCCACTTTCCCAGCAGTTTCCTTTGAATCTATTTTATATAAAAAAATGAAGGGTGCATCACCAGGAAAAATACTAATAATGGACTCACTATTTTCCATGGCTCTAAGAACACAAAAAACTAAGCTAAATTTGCCATTTAGTTGAATAATACACTTAATAAATGTAGTTTTGATAGAATGTTTATCGTGCTATATTTAGTTAGCTGAATAGAACATTTCAGGATATCATATTACACAATTCTATGGGGAAACATTTTTTGGAACTTAGTGTATCATTTGCTATTGCCCATACCAGCCAATCAGATGTCTGCTTCCATTTTCTACACTGCTCTACAAATAAACAGCTGCAATCTCATTGGTTACTATGCACAATACCACAGTTTTGCAGTGCACTCATTTTTTGTTTTTTTTTTATAAATACATCATATGCATTTTACTGAACTAGAATATGTGCTTAAAAGATATCCAAGGAGACCTTGGGTCATCTTTGAATTTTCAGACCATTCGCCCCATTGGGTGATGATATCATTATGATCCAATCAGAAAGCTTGAAACTATGATTGACCTATTATTTTCCAGACAATATGGCACTTCCCTGTTATCAGTCACTGTTGCCTGTGAGATGTTCCCTCCAATCCTTCAGTAGGATTATTGACAGGAAGTCTGGTGTGTACAGGATAAAAAGCACCACTTACCCCCCTATCATTAAACCTTATGTCAAATATACATAGAAAACAGGTCATGTTAATAAAACACGGAGCAGCACTAGTGATAGACTGCGCAGGACAAGAATAGATGTAATCACTGGCCTTGTTTGACATCTCTGCTTCCACAAGTGCTATATGACAGTCAGACAACTTTATATTCATTAAATATATGCCAGATGTAAAGCCTGACATCACAGGCTAGATAAACCGACCATTGCCGGTCCCAAGAGCTTACCATCAGCTGGTGAGGAGACGCGTTTCCTCTTACTTTGACGCATACTTCACTTCTATCTGTACTGGATGACAAATCAGAAATAAAGAGGGAAATTGAGGTGATGTACAAGAACTTTTCTAGAAACGTCAATAACGATTATATCTGCAGCATTCAGTAATATTAATGCAAAATATCTAAAATCTGTTTGGTGGATTCAACAATATATATTATTTTTATTAGACCCTTCAATCTCTATGTGTTTTTTTGTGTTCAAAACTAGATCATTAAAATGTTAGTGAAACCAACAGTACATATATACAAGTGATAAAACGGTCGCACTTATCTCTCCATTGCGAGAATGTATAAATAAAAACAGACAAATACTTCAGCCTAGGTTATTACACTATTACACAGAGTAATATATGTCACCATGGCAGGTTCAGGACAATGTTCTAGAGGTACAAATTAAAACTTTCTGCCTCACATTTAGTTGCAAATGTTGGCAATTTCGATTTAGTTCCACCCATCCCCAATTATGCTAAAATGAGGACCACCAATTCCTATAAAGCATCATACAAGCTACTTTCTCTTTGAATTGTTTGTTACTCTAGGAGTATAGATTCCATGTTATTACCTCCTATGTTTATGTTATGGTCATGTAACCCCTGACCACAGCCCTAACTTAAAATTTTAGCACCTGGGGCAAGCAGGAAAACTGCTGCCCCTTTAGCCTTCTATTTTAACTTAAAATATTCATAAACTGCACCCTGGGCGGTCGCCCCTCTCACAGCCCTAGTTACGGCTCTGCCCCTGGCACTTATGCAACATCCATCATAAAGCTTCAATAAGGATATATTAATATAATAATAATCCATCTTACAATGTACATTTTGCCATCTAACAACTCCAGGGAACTAAAGCAATGTGTGTCTGACATATATCAGCCATAGGCAACACGTGAATCTGTAGATGTGGAACCAGAAGTCGCAGCATGACCTGCAAGCTACAGGAAGCCTCAAATTATACACAAAAACACAAGTGTCAAATAAATTTAAAAAAATGCAAATATTAACAGATATATATTGTCATCAGTAGGATAGAAAAACCTAATTTAAGATGCAGAGCAGCTGAGGCTTCACCTGCATAGACAGTGTACACACAGCACCTTCCTATCCTTACATGTGTGCAGCCCTGAATATTACCTAACTGACGCTGCGCCTTTAAGACGCGCCTCCCCCAGCAACCAATCAGCATACTGTGAAGTCGAATACCCCGCCTTCTTTGGCTTAGCTTACTGGGCATTGTAGTTTACTCATTACACCTGGGAACTAAAGCATTCCAGCCAATAGACTACATCTCCCGTGATGCACTGCCTGATCGGCTGCTTACAGAGATGGCGGTCGGTTTCAGAGTAGGATCCCTTCTCTCCCGGTGTTTCGGAAATGGTTTTCTCGGGAGGACCGCGGCTTCCCGCAGAGGAGTAGCTTCCGTTATAGATCGTAAGGGCGGGATTGTGTGGGGACAAGGGGGTTCAGGGGGTGGATGGGTGACCTTCTGCTATTGATTGACGGCTACATGAGTGATCACGTGATTTGACCGCTGACATCTCTGCTGGTGAAGTGAGTGTCACGTGACTGACAGCCGTCGAGTGAAGGAAAAGTCATGTGACTGACAACAGTGGTTGTGAAGGAAATGTCACATGACTGACAGCTGACGCGTGAAGGAAAAGTCATGTGACTGACAACATGGATGGTGAAGGAGATAGTCTGGTCTTTCTCTTTCCTGCCATTGGGGGACACTGCGAGACATTGGGGTGTAGTAGTGGGCTCAGGAGTCTTGTCACTTTAACTTGTTAAGTCTTTGCACTCCTCCTCTACTTAACCCCTCCTCCCCCGGGAGATCCTCAGTTTTTTGTAAGTGACTTGGAGCTAAGGTCACTGGAGTATAGGCTGCCTATACTCTATTAGTCTTGATAGATATACATGTTTTTATTTTTATTTTTCCTTAGGTGCAGCGCGGGACTTCAGCCTAAGACCCAGGAGAGTGAGTAGGACGCAGCTCTGCTCACTCTGGGTCCCAGCGCAGGTAAGAGAAGCCCTGAGCTCACTTACCTTCACCTTCTGCCGGTATTTCCCCTTAGAATAGCACAGTCTCCAGGATAGCGGACAGGGGAGTGAGTTTGTAGTCAGCTTCTCCTCCCATGCAGCTTCAGATGCCGACAGGTCCCCGCTCGCCCCTATGGCAACGAGCAGCTAGGAAAAGAGGGGACAAGCGGCGCTCACACTCATTTAGAGGTGAGTTGGCCGTTTCTCATGACTCGCGCTCCTGGGCATTATATGTGGATACAGCGCGAGTCCAGCGCTTCATGGTGGCCATTTTTGCGAGGTCAGGATGGCGCCTGAAGGCGGAGGCAAGCAGGGCGGACAGAAGCAGCAGGAAGGGGAGGAGTGCTTGGATGTGGTACGAGCTCTACAGGCTTATGTAGACCGTACATCTCAGGTAAGAAAGACCAGAGATCTTTTTGTTTTATATGACGCCAACAAGAGAGGTTGACCTGCTTCAAAACAATCAATTGCCAGGTGGATAACGTCCACGATCCGAGAAGCTTACGTTGCAGCTTCTCTGTCCGTTCCAGGAAATTTGAAGGTGCATTCTACTAGGGCAGTAGGTGCCTCCTGGGCGGCTAGGCACGGAGCGTCTGCGGAGCAGTTGTGCAGGGCGGCGACATGGTCTTCCGTCCACACCTTCGCTAAATTTTACAGACTTCAGGGCTTTGCGTCGGCTGATGCAAGCTTTGGTCGCAGGGTTATGCGTGCAGCTGGTCCAGAGCATTCCCACCCTTGAGGAAGCTTTGGTATATCCCCAATGTCTCGCAGTGTCCCCCAATGGCAGGAAAGAGTAAATAAGATTTTTACTCACCGTAAAATCCATTTCTCTGACTCCATTGGGGGACACTGCGCACCCTCCCTTGCTCTGTGTATAGTTCTGTGTGTGAAAACTTTGGTTATGGTTCTTTATAATTTAAGACCTGTCCAGGTTATATTACCTCCTTTACGTTCACTCTTGGTTATTAAAAACTGAGGATCTCCCGGGGGAGGAGGGGTTAAGTAGAGGAGGAGTGCAAAGACTTAACAAGTTAAAGTGACAAGACTCCTGAGCCCACTACTACACCCCAATGTCTCGCAGTGTCCCCCAATGGAGTCAGAGAAATGGATTTTACGGTGAGTAAAAATCTTATTTTTTATAAAAGTTAAAAATTGCAAGATAGAAACTACAAAATATATAAAGTGTAATTAATAAGTAATTGTAAAGCTTAATGTAAGAGACACCTCATACAATTCCTATAATAAATATTACATGAGAGAGACTTTTGTCTGGTTCTGGATTTGCCATTTTTCCATTCTCATAGTTGCCAACTGTTCCTAATATTCTAGTCCCAGGTGCTCTGTTTGTCTTGCACATCATTGTTTAAATTTACATTTTTATTTTGTATATTAATAATGATCTATTTACAATTTATAAATCATGATCATGGTCTCCATTAGGGTGGACTTATTTCTGTATATGTATCTTGTACAGATGGGACGCTGTAGAAAAAAAATATCCAAGGGAGGGCCACAATCTAAATCTGGTCTCGTTACCACTTTCCCTGTTTGCTGACATTTTCTTAACTCTTCATTATGGGGAATGACCTTCTGTCTTAAATGATAAAAATAACAATATTTTTATTGTTGAGTGGAATTAAAATAAAATATAAAATGTTACCCCGTTCGGCCGGTCTTCCAGGGCCTTTTCAGTGCAAGTGTGGGAGGTCTCTCCTGCTTAGTGGGGTGTTTTCCAAACTAACAGTGGGGTTTGTCAGTGCTTCTCCTCTTTTCTCATTCATTGTTGGACCTGCCGGGCAAGATGTTGTATTTTATTGTCCTTTTATTATCCCTAATTTCACCAAATTTTCTTTTAAAATTTAGTTTTTTAGTCTTGCATGGAATAAGGCTTTAATATATATATATATATATATATATATATATATATATATATATATATATATATATATATATATATATATATATATATATATATATTTCTATGGTGCACCTGAACTGGGTAGGGAAAATTAGGTTTTGAGCATAATCTAAAGGGTTTAATCAACCATCTGAAGGTACTATACAAAGCTAATACACCCACCCACCAGTCTCTCGCCTCCCCTCAACACAGATTAGATACAAGCAAATGTTATGGAGGATACAATTAAAAAGATTATTTTAAAAATGTCATTTGTGTGATGCTGGTAACAAATACATGACTGCTTTTTATGTTTTATGACATTTTACTTTTAAAACCATCAATTAGTTTTTCTCTTGATGTAAGTAATTCAAATATGGACGTGGTTATTTTATAGGACGTTGGGATGGTTACCATGGTGATTAGATTTGTTATACTAATTATACTACACATTCCAGATAACTAATAATTGCACCAGTGCACCTTTGTTTGTTTATGTGACCTGTCTACACTGTTTGTACTGCTGCCATGTAGGAACTTTGTGGTGACCTATAAATAAACGATAGTAATAAATAATGCTCAGGGTAAGACTGAAAGATAAAATAGTGACTATAGTAACCAAGTTGCTTTAAGTTGAACAACTACTTTCGCGTCATCCAGATTTGTAATATAGATCTTTGACAGTTATGACATTACATAATGGGATTTCAGGTGAGTGCTCACTACATATAGGAATCATTGAGTCCTATGAGATAACTGCTGATACATAAGGGCCTATGATTCCAGACAGTAAGACCATGCTGAATCATTGTCCGTCCACTGTTAAATCTGAACTCTCCTGTATTGTCGGCACTTTATTCATGGGGTGCAACTATCGCTAATTGCCAGACTTCAGTTTTGGGTGGAGTAACAGACATTAATGTATTAATTACCTGGGGTCCGAGTTCAACCCGTTCCATCGGGTCTGCGGATGCTTTCCTGTCTTCCTGGCACCTCCCCCGCGCTGCAGCAGAGGACGAGGGAGCCGTGTTTAGTGTGGCCAGCCGGACCCCAGGTAAGTAATTTGTTTAACGTATGGAACGATCTTTTACACTCTTCATAATATGATTTCATAATGTTCTTCCCTTGTTGTGCAGCCTCCATTGGGCTGAGTGAGGAACAGAAGGAGTTTCAGAAGGTGGCGTTTGATTTTGCCTCCAGAGAGATGACTCCGTACATGGCGCTGTGGGACGAGAAGGTGAGGACGGTGCAGATCACACATCACGTGTTCAGGGTCTTGGGGTATATTATTATTATTATTATTATTATTATTATTATTATCGTTTATTTGTTAGGCGCCACAAGGTTTCCGCAGCACCGTACATGGTACGAACAGTAGACTATACAGGGTAAGACAGTACAGAACAATAAACACAAAGTACCAGCACTTCAGAAACTCCAGGCAGGCAAATACAGTAGAGACAGAGCGGAAGAACAGATATGGAGACAAGAGGGGCCCTGCTCATACGAGCTTACATCCTAAGTATATTTACTAAACTGTGGGTTTGAAAAAGTGGAGATGTTGCCTATAGCAACCAATCAGGATCTAGTTATCATTTATTTAGTACATTCTACAAAAGGACAGTTAGAATCTGATTGGTTGCTATAGGCAACATCCCCACTTTTTCACAGCCGCAGTTTAGTAAATGTACCCCCTGGTGTTAAAGAAAGTGATCACATTGAAGTGGGGAAATTTCGTATTGATTGGTCACTCCATCTATTGCTGCAGTTCAGAAGCTTCCTTGGTATAGACGTGTTTTGGATACATTATCGTTGTACGTTTAGATATATTTTCCATAAATACAAGTAGTTCACGCAGTGTGATAAACTCTTTACATGACCTTCAGTGAATTTTGTGAAAATATTTTATTGTGTCACAACTAACCAGCACAAGTATCATTATACGTCACCTCACCTGTTCTCAAGCAATAAAGTTATGAGCCCTTATAGACATTAAGTTAGATATTACCCTCAGCAATGGGAAACCCACGTTTAACTCTGCACCAATTGACGCACATTGTAGACGTTCTCTAGTCCCGCTTGGATAGCTGCAATTTATGGCGATATATTAGGGCAGAAGACAATATACTGTCATTCACATTATCTCTAAATAATTATCGCACTCGTTCTTTCATCTTCCTTCCTATTAAAGTTATTTTTCATTCTAACCAGAGATTTCAGCTCTGTTTACTGCACTCTCAGCTGACAATTACAAGGATTCGTTAAACCAATCTCCATCAGCTTACGGCTGAGTGTTGTCACAGTTTTCCTTTTGTTTATATTTTTAAATGACCCTAATCCACGAGACTTATATTATCATTATTAAGTGGCAAAGTCACAGTAATCAAAGGTGACTTCCAGTATCAATAACAATTTACAGTAGCCGGTGCATTATTCTTTAATATACATCCTATACGCCCCCCTCGCCAATAGCAAAATGACAGGAGTCCGATGTCTGGGGCATAAGATATTACATCCCCATGGAATGTTTATTGTATAATAAAATACGTGGAGTTGGTGTACGATGGACACTGTGCAGCCCATATGATACAGAGGTTGGCTTTTAATGTCATTGGATGTTTAAAGGACTTTAATAAAGCAGGTGGATTTCATGAATGTGGCTGTGGAATATGTTGGCGCTATATAAATAAATGATGATGATGTTATATTGGCGCGCCCTCAACCCAGGTGTTTGAAGCAGAGTTTCTTGCAGTTTGTCACCAGTTACAATCCTTGTTGTGCGCACAGGAAATATTCCCGGTGGAGACGATGCGGAAGGCGGCTCAGCTCGGCTTTGGCGGAATTTACACGCACCCTGACGTTGGTGGGTCGGGACTCACCCGCCTGGATACCTCCATCATATTTGAGGCCCTGTCAACAGGTTGTGTCAGCACAACGGCGTACATCAGCATCCACAAGTACGAGCATTGCCTCTGCTATACCTAGACCCGCATATGGTTTGTTGAAATATATCTATATATAAATATGTCAATTACAGATTTTTAGTTTTTGTTAAGGTTATTGTCCGTAACATTGATTTTGCATATAGAAAAATGTACCCTGGGATAAATTTATATTGGATATAATAAATAACTGCTAATATCATTATGACGTACCACAGAGCTTACTTTATTCTTTATGTAATAAATATTAGGCACAAAATCCATATATTTGGATTCAAACAAGTTTTGTATGATATTACAATTCAGCAGAGGTCTAAATAATGACCCCTTATCTTCTCTGCCCCGGACAAATAAAGTTTGGTCGGCTTTAGAACCGAAACACAGATTTGAGGTATTCTTATAGGGAACAATGTAACCCCAACTTAGACGATACAGGTTATGGAATTTCAATGTGGTTTGCTATATATCAGGGATGGCTAACCTGTGACACTCCAGCTGTTGTGAAACTACAAGCCCCAGTATGCTCTTTGCCAGTAGATAACTAGCTGATAACTGGCAAAGCATGCTGGGGCTTGTAGTTTCACAACACCTGGAGTGTCATAGGTTAGCCATCACTGCTATAATATCATATTTTACTTTTATTTTTCCTTAAAGGTACATTTCACCTGGGTCAGAGCACATTTTGTATTCATTGTTCATAACTGGTTACATATACCGCAGATGACCTGGAGAGTGTTAACCTGTAGCCAGTCAGAGCATGTTACCAGCAGCGCAGAGTATTTCAGTCCAGCCAATCACTGCGTCTTCACCTGTGGGCAAGATTGAAGTGGGAGGGGCTAGGCCAACATGTAGCCAATCCCAGCATGTAAACGTTATCAGTAGCGCAGAGCAGCGATGTCAGACTCCTGTCACACCGCTACGGGAAGATTGTGGACTCAAACTCCCCTTAGTGTGAAACAAAGTTCAGACTCCAACTTTTCCTGACCGATGAGTATCATCATTAAACTGAAACATGTGACGCAAGTGACATCACTTCTCTAAATATAACTGACAATGTCTATTGTGTATTATAAGGTTATAATTTACAGCAATCTGTCCATCTATTAATCTGATATTGTTTGACTCCTTCTCCCACGCAGTATGTGTGTTTGGATGATTGATACGTTTGGAAATGATGAGCAGAGACATCGCTTCTGCCCTCCCCTCTGTAGTATGGAGAAGTTTGCGTCTTACTGTCTGACGGAGCCAGGTGAGATCTGATCGCAGGATGCGCAGATTGTCCGTTATTTCATATGAATACTATACACCACTGTTTCCCAACCACAGTCCTCAGGGACCCCTAACAGTGCAGGTTTTCCAGGTCACAGGTGAAATAATTATGTCACCTGTGGATCTTTCAAAATGTGTCAGTTAGTAATTAATACACCTGTGCTCCAGCAAAGAGATATAGAAAACCTGCACTGTTAGGGGTCCCTGAGGACTGGAGTTGGGGAAACACTACTATACACGGTGATCTAAAGGCTAAATCCTCTGTTCTGGGCTACAGGGGGGTGGGATGATAAATGTACAAAATAGACGCAAATGGTCTATTTCTCAGCTATAACCAATATCCTACCTATAGCTGTTGGCTATATACACTCACTAGTAATGAGAACAGGAGGGAAGAGGGCCCTGCTCACTAGAGCTTACAATCTAAAGGGAAATGGGCAGACAAATGGTTGACACATGGGGATGAGCAAGTGTAGGGGGATCTGAGGGCAAGAGGTAATAGTGGGAGAGATGGAGGGTGAAAGAGGGTGAGGTATACTGCATGGTGACATGAGCTGGTAGACGTTTCTAAGCAGGTAGGTTTTCAATGACCGTTTGAAGCTATATAGTGAGGGGATCGTCTGATAGAACGAGGGAGATGGTTCCAGTGTTGGGGGCAGCACGGGAAAAATCTTGGATAAGGGAGTGAGGTGTGGTTACCAGAGGGGAGGAAATGCAACGATCATTGGCCAACTGGAAAGGACGGGAGACAGTGTGTATGGCGATGAGGTTGGAGATGTAGGCAGCAGTAGATTTGGAGAGGGCCTTGTACGTGAGGGTGAGGAGTTATATATGTCACGTACGTACCCTGGAGCCTGTGCCATCTTTAGTGAGCTGACTGTAGTGAGTCGTCACTCTACGACTGGATTCATAAACCCGACATCGTCAGGTTTGTACTGTGTGTCGCAAATAGAGTTTTGCGCTACTCTGTTCAAAGCTGATGACGTCCGCAGGATAAGGCTGCGGCAATGGGGTGCTGGCCATGGACAGATGACGTCGTACGACCCCTGAATCAACAGGATGAAATATCATTCCGTGACTGGGGAACATATCATTCTATTCCACATCACCCTCATCATTTGTTATAAGAAGACTACAAGTTAGACCGTTAGAGGAATGAAATGAGGAACAAAAGCACAATAAAGTGCAAAGTATATCTTGGTACTCGTGTCGCCATCAACTAGTAAAATGCGCTGACGTGTTTCTTTGCCTACGGTAAATAATGGGGATTTCTTCAGACTTATTACCTAAAACAAGCAAATACACCAGGGACAATTTAGTCGGAGGCCAATTAGCCATCCAGTCTTTTACAATTATTGCTTTTGAGAAGTCATTTGCTAAAATCTAAAAGTATTTTTTTTTTGTAAAGATTATTTCTATCCTTTATCATTATATTATGTTTTGTTCATCTTCATTGATCATCAACCTCCATATTACATCCGCCAGGCAGCGGTAGCGACGCAGCTTCTTTGTTGACATCGGCAAAGAGAGACGGAGACCACTACGTCCTGAATGGATCTAAGGTACTTTCCGGCACAAACGTGTCTAAGTGTTACACGCATGATTCATTCATGAGAGAGTGTCTGTGTCTTCTCGCTCTCCGTCCAGGCGTTTATCAGCGGGGCTGGAGACACAGATGTTTACGTGGTGATGTGTCGGACAGGGAGCAGCGGAGCTCGGGGTATCTCCTGTCTGGTGGTGGAGAAAGGGACCCCCGGCCTCAGCTTTGGCAAGAAAGAGAAGAAGGTGAGGAGTGGAGGAAAATCTAAACGGTTAAGATTGCAGATTCTGAGCCCTATGTAATCACTCATCGCAATTACCAGAAATGTGCTGTAACCAAGAGGAAACAATCAGATGCTAGCTTTCAACTGTCTATTGCAGGGTTTCTCAACTACTCCAACAGGTCATGTTTCGAGGATTCCTTAGTCATGGATAAGTGAGATAATCTATTCGGCTGGGTCAGTAATTATTCCTGCTGTTCCCTTAGATAGAAATCCTCCAAATGTGAACTGTTCGGGATACAGGAGCACTGGAGATGAGGAACACTGGTCTAGTGCAATACTGTTATGACCATCGAAGCACTTAGTAGAACTATTCTTGGCGAGAATGTTAACTCCAATCTAATAAGTGACAAATCAATTGGAGATAATCTTGGCACTGGTGGAATGTAAAAATACACACTCCGGCCGTGTAGACCCGATCTGACGATCCTCACGCATTTGTTTGCCGTTCAGCAATATCTTCACAGGAATCGATGTCCCAAGATATAATCTAGGCACAGCAATTACAGTTGGACACCATTGTTGTAGAATAGCTGAAACCTTGCCGGACTTAAATCTGGTTATTAAAGTATATTGTACTTTATTTTAGTATATTGTGTTTAGTCTTTATCTCCTGCTCAGCTGGAATGTACCCAGTTCTGAAGTGGGTGGGTTCACAGCTGCACAAATTATTTCAGTGAAGGTGTTGATTTTGTGGCAGGTAGTGACTATGTTAACAGGGTTGCATGTGACGTGGCATAGCCACAACATGAGGAGGGGAATGGAGGCAGCAGGAAGCCAGAGACTGAGAGTTATATAGTGGAAGGAGCAGGGTCCCCCAGCAGCACAGAGTATATCAGGAGATGAGTGATATGTTAGTGGGGACAGGGCTGCATGTGACAGGGGAAGTGACGTGATGTGAGGAGGGGAATGGAGGCAGCAGGAAGCCACAGACTGAGAGTTATATAGTGGAAGGAGCAGGGTCCCCCAACAGTTTTGCTGTTCAATTTTTTATTAGACTGTTTTCATCTTTCTTCTTTTGTTAATATTTACTGACAACTTACTTGCTAATTGCTCCCCACTTATTGTCCATATTTCCTGCCCCAGGTTGGGTGGAACTCACAACCCACAAGAGCAGTCATATTTGAGGACTGTGCGGTTCCTGTGATGAACCGTCTCGGAGAGGAAGGGGAAGGTTTCGGGATTGCAATGAGAGGGCTAAACGGAGGGAGGATAAACATCGGTAAGAACCAATATAGCTATAACTGATATATTTGTTTATTTGGGGACATCATGGACTCCGCGTTGTCATATCTTGGATCTTGCAGCCTCTTGCTCGCTCGGAGCTGCTCATGCCTCCGTCTTACTCACTCGCGATCATCTTGTAGTGCGAAAACAATTTGGGGAACCCCTCGCTAAAAATCAGGTAATACCACACGGTCAAGTCATTATTATTATTACATATTAAATATCCGATTTATCACTTCTAGAACCTGTACATAAGCAGATGGTCAGATTGTACATAGTTTCAGATGTTGAGTGTCTGGATCGGTCGATATCTGGGGGACTTTAAACGTTGTTTTGTTTTTTTCAGTATCTACAGTTCCGACTGGCAGAGATGGCGACGCAGCTGGTGACTGCGCGGCTCATAGTGCGCCATGCGGCCCAAGCACTCCAGGAGGGACACGGCGACGCAGCGACTCTCTGCGCGATGGCCAAGCTGTATGCCACGGACGAGTGCTTTAAGGTGGGTCTGAGACACCAACCTGGCGATGATTGTGCTGTTACGTTGTGCATTTAACTTCTCACAGGACGGTCATGGTGCCCCCCCCTGCCATACAACACCGTTACCTGTAACTACAGTGTGCCACAAGGGTCCTGAAATAAACAAATGAATATTCACAATGGTAAACTGGAAAATGTAAACTATTTCTCACGGAACAGACGCGTCTCAAACCTAGTAACTGTCTCCAGTCATGAAGTGGTTCAATCTTATATACGATTAGGACCCAGCCGCCTTCTGTGTAGATTTAATTGTGAGGTTCATTCCGTTTAACCGATGTTGTTGTGTGTATAATGGTGACTTCCGCTGCTGCTCCGTCTCACGCTGCATTTATCAGGAGGAGCGAGCAGTGGACACAGGGTCTGACTAGATGTACCGGTCTCTTCCTAGGTCTGTAACCAGGCGCTGCAGATGCACGGAGGGTACGGGTACCTTAAAGATTACGCTGTTCAGCAGTATGTACGGGACATCCGTGTTCATCAGATCCTGGAGGGTAAGTGTTACTGCAGTCATATTATGTAGTATCTGTAGCTGCAGTCTATGCCGTGAGCTCGTCACAACCTACAAGAATGAGGAATAGATCTACCACCCGCATGGAGGGTGAAACCATCACCGCTCATTGTGATAAGTAGTGACGTAACGGCAGAAAGAGGACTATGAAATAAGTGACCCAGAGATATTACCCAATATCCCCGAGACTCTGAGATGCTCCTAAAAACTCAGATCCCCGGTACTAATGAATGTGGCACAGGGAGCTGAGGGGACGGTAATGACTGTGAAACATATGGAGCTGAGGGGACGGTAATGACTGTGACACAGGGAGCTGAGGGGACGGTAATGAATGTGGCACAGGGAGCTGAGGGGACGGTAATGAATGTGGCACATATGGAGCTGAGGGGATGGTAATGAATGTGGCACATATGGAGCTGAGGGGACGGTAATGAATGTGGCACATATGGAGCTAAGGGGACGGTAATGAATGTGGCACATATGGAGCTGAGGGGACGGTAATGAATGTGGCACATATGGAGCTGAGGGGACGGTAATGAATGTGGCACATATGGAGCTGAGGGGACGGTAATGAATGTGGCACAGGGAGCTGAGGGGACGGTAATGAATGTGGCACATATGGAGCTGAGGGGACGGTAATGAATGTGACACAGGGAGCTGAGGGGACGGTAATGAATGTGGCACAGGGAGCTGAGGGGACGGTAATGAATGTGGCACAGGGAGCTGAGGGGACGGTAATGAATGTGACACAGGGAGCTGAGGGGACGGTAATGAATGTGGCACATATGGAGCTAAGGGGACGGTAATGAATGTGGCACATATGGAGCTGAGGGGATGGTAATGAATGTGGCACATATGGAGCTGAGGGGACGGTAATGAATGTGGCACAGGGAGCTGAGGGGACGGTAATGAATGTGGCACAGGGAGCTGAGGGGACGGTAATGAATGTGGCACAGGGAGCTGAGGGGACGGTAATGAATGTGGCACAGGGAGCTGAGGGGACGGTAATGAATGTGGCACAGGGAGCTGAGGGGACGGTAATGAATGTGGCACATATGGAGCTGAGGGGACGGTAATGAATGTGGCACAGGGAGCTGAGGGGACGGTAATGAATGTGGCACAGGGAGCTGAGGGGACGGTAATGAATGTGGCACAGGGAGCTGAGGGGACGGTAATGAATGTGGCACAGGGAGCTGAGGGGACGGTAATGAATGTGGCACAGGGAGCTGAGGGGACGGTAATGAATGTGGCACAGGGAGCTGAGGGGACGGTAATGAATGTGGCACATATGGAGCTGAGGGAACGGTAATGAATGTGGCACATATGGAGCTGAGGGGACGGTAATGAATGTGGCACAGGGAGCTGAGGGGACGGTAATGAATGTGGCACAGGGAGCTGAGGGGACGGTAATGAATGTGGCACATATGGAGCTGAGGGGACGGTAATGAATGTGGCACATATGGAGCTGAGGGGACGGTAATGAATGTGGCACATATGGAGCTGAGGGGACGGTAATGAATGTGACACATATGGAGCTGAGGGGACGGTAATGAATGTGACACATAGGGAGCTGAGGGGACTGTAATGAATGTGGCACAGGGAGCTGAGGGGACGGTAATGAATGTGACACACAGGGAGCTGAGGGGACGGTAATGAATGTGACACATAGGGAGCTGAGGGGACGGTAATGAATGTGACACACAGGGAGCTGAGGGGACGGTAATGAATGTGGCACAGGGAGCTGAGGGGACGGTAATGAATGTGGCACAGGGAGCTGAGGGGACGGTAATGAATGTGGCACATATGGAGCTGAGGGAACGGTAATGAATGTGGCACATATGGAGCTGAGGGGACGGTAATGAATGTGACACACGGAGCTGAGGGGACGGTAATGAATGTGACACACGGAGCTGAGTGGACGGTAATGAATGTGACACACGGAGCTGAGTGGACGGTAATGAATGTGACACACGGAGCTGAGGGGACGGTAATGAATGTGGCACATATGGAGCTGAGGGGACGGTAATGAATGTGGCACATATGGAGCTGAGGGGACGGTAATGAATGTGACACATGGAGCTGAAGGGACGGTAATGAATGTGACACAGGGAGCTGAGGGGACGGTAATGAATGTGACATAGGGAGCTGCGGGGACGGTAATGAATGTGACACATAGGGAGCTGCGGGGACGGTAATGAATGTGACACACGGAGCTGCGGGGACGGTAATGAATGTGACACACGGAGCTGCGGGGACGGTAATGAATGTGACACACAGGGAGCTGAGGGGACGGTAATGAATGTGACACACAGGGAGCTGCGGGGACGGTAATGAATGTGACACACGGAGCTGCGGGGACTGTAATGAATGTGGCACAGGGAGCTGAGGGGACGGTAATGAATGTGACACAGGGAGCTGAGGGGACGGTAATGAATGTGACACATAGGGAGCTGAGGGGACGGTAATGAATGTGACACATAGGGAGCTGAGGGGACAGTAATGAATGTGACACAGGGAGCTGAGGGGACGGTAATGAATGTGACACACAGGGAGCTGAGGGGACAGTAATGAATGTGACACATAGGGAGCTGAGGGGACAGTAATGAATGTGACACATAGGGAGCTGAGGGGACGGTAATGAATGTGATATTATTTTTTGGAGGGAGGATTTACTAGTATGAAAACTAAGAGTATAGAGTGGCTTTGGGCCGTGTTATACACCAACAATCTATGATCCAAATAGACTCTTCCCCAGCAAGAGGACTGTGGTGACGAAGATTATCGGCATATCTGGTTGGATAATGGAATATATATATATAGAGATATAGCGTAGGTCCCAGAGGTGATGGGTAGTGACACTAAAACAGATCCTTAATATTTTATGATGACAGGAACCAATGAGGTGATGAGGATGATCGTAGCTAGAAGCCTTTTGGTCGGGTAAGAGGAAGAAAAGACTGTCGCGTGTTTCACGTCTCCAGCACACGGACCTCATACTCAGGGAACCACTGTGGACACTCCTACATACGTGATCTGCACTTGGACAGAAGACATGACAGACTTGGGGACAGACTTGGGTTTGGGGCAGTTTTTCTTCTTTCTACATATTGACTTTTTGCTGCCTGTATTATTATTTATATCTTATCCCCCTCCTCCTATTAATGTATCACAATCAATCTACAGACCTGATAGCCGGCATCTGGCCAATGAACAATACTGAAATAAGTCACCTAAGTCCCGGAAAATACTTCAGAGACGCCCAATCAGCTGCTCTAGAACATGAATAAGATAAGTGAATTGAATTTAAAGACTACAAAACCCCCACGCTGGAGCCACTACTAATATTTGTGGCCACATTCTATAAAGTGTTATAACGCTAATGAGTTTTTTCTTTATTCCCGCAGCACTGTGTATTTTGTTTGTAGTGACGTCTATGTAACGTTTGTGCTGACGATTTAGCAACGTACATTACACTTGTTTCCTATGGAATAAAATCGCCCACTATATCGGTGAGGAAATAATTACACTAACAACTTTTTCCAGGAAGAAAAAAAAACTAATTAACCACACAAACTAACTACACTCCTGAACCATTGTAAAGAAAACACTTAAATAATAAAACGATCTCCATTCTCACCATCACCAATGGCCTCCTCCGATGGTCTCCAGCATTAATAATAATAATAATTTTATTTATACAGCACTTTTCTCCTATCCTGCACAGTTGTTGAATCTGGCAACTGTGTATTTTGCAGTTTGACGAATAACCAAACGTCAGTAAATACTTCGGCCAGTGAAAGCCGTGAACAAGACACTGCAAGTCTTAAGCACAATTTCCCGGAACGTGATATGGAGTCAGAATCGTGGATAAATGTCATATTTTGTTTTTAAACAAATGTTAAAATATGTACTGAATACAGATGTTTAATCCGGGTCTCGTATGTCATTTTACACTGGTATACTCTAGGATTGAATAGTATAAGTAAAAGATACATAGCAGCCAAAGTTACTTAAAGGTCATCTTGTCTTCAATATAGTAGTTATAGGTCAAAAAGTATTTGTTGCAAAAGAACAAATAAGTTTGGAAAGGTATATGGTGTTTGTTAATGTAAACAGATATTGCTGTGTGGAGTTTGTATGTTCTCCCCGTGTTTGCTCTGGTTTCCTCCGGGTGCTCTGGTTTCCTCCCACACTCCAGAAACATACGGGTAGGTTAATTGGCTGCTATCAAATTGACGTGTATGTGTGTGTGTGTGTGTGTGTGTGTGTGTGTGTGTTAGGGGATTTAGACTATAAGCTCCAATGGGGCAGGGACTGATATGAATTGAGTTGTCTGTACAGTGCTGCGGAATTAGTGGCGCTATATAAATAGCTGATGTTGATGATATAGATAGATATATATATGAGCAATGCAATAAGACCAGTATAAATAGCATTTGTCGGTGAGAACAATGGCAGTAGGTTCAAAGGTCACATAATCCCATAATCTGTATATTTGTATTTCCACTTAACATCTTATTTTACAACTGAACTCCCATGTCTCCGGGACATTCCTGCTGCCACCCTCCCTCATACAATCCTTGTTTTTCAAAACTTTGACCTTATAGTGAATATTGATTAACTGTGTTAATGAAAATAGATTCCTAGGGCTGCAAACATGACCTAATTCACAAGGAAGACATTTGTCTGGTTCAGTGATTGACATCTACTTTCTGTCTGAATCTATCCGGGCTCAGTTAATTAGTCAATATCAAGTACAGTTTTCAATTAGACAGCTGTCAATCACAGATGATCTTTTTTTTGCATTTCACTTGTAATGTTGGTCTTGGTGATTTTGCCTCAAATAGTCAGGAAAGTTATGTATTATAATTAAACTATTGTCCTATTATAACCAGCTTTTCTTATGATTCTATTGAATGTACATGTTTGTCATGTGTATTTATTTAATTGTATACCATGGTCTAGTAATTCACTAATACTGTTTTTGCAAGTAATATTGTATCACTATTGCTATGATATTGTTTTAATTGGTCACTAAGCAGAAATGCTGAGGTTAATAGTGCACGGAGCATTGTACTAGGAACCTTCAGACAATGTTACTACGGTGCCAATACAAACGGTCACTGAATGTGACTGTAAGGTCCATCTAACGGCCACGTTTCCTACATCAACTAGACGCCATTAGTGTCTTGCAAAAATGTCACATACACCACAAGCAAATAAGCTTTTTGGAAGATTTGTTGCGCATACAGGAAATCATGGTTCTATTTATCTAAGACTGAGCAAACTTGTTTTCTAAGTGACTCAAGGTTTTGTTTAAAATAAATGACTTGATGCAGATTGCCTGGTTACCTGACCCAGCGTCGACTTAACAGCATTATGGGCTCCCGGGCAAAGCAGGGCTCTGGGGCCCGACCTACACAACCACTCACAGGAATAAACATTAAGCTTATATTTATTGGTACGTTCAACAAAATCAGTGTTTAAACAGTAAAAAAACATGCTGTACATAGCCGCCATCATCGTAGATTTATAAGGCGCCGCCGTGCTCCGCAGCGCCGTACAGTAGGGAAAACAGGACAGGCTGCTACAGAACAGGAGGGCGACGGGGTACGGGCAAGAAGAGGGGCGGTAAAGGCTGCTACAGAAAAAGAAATAGAAAAAAGAAAAAGTCAGAAGTAGAGGGGGGTACAGATTTTACAGAGTCCATGTGGCCTTAACTAAAAGTGGCCCAAATTAAATGAAATTTGAGAGAAGAATCACATAGCACTTCAGGATTCATCAACAAAATGATCCCATAGTATGATACCTGCAAGGTAGTAAGAAAGTACAAACATCCTGTAGTATAGGCTGTTAGAGAAGAAGAGAGGGGAATAGACTGCTAGACAAGAAGAGAGGGGATAGGCTGCTAGAGAAGAGGGGGGTATAAGCTGGTAGAGAAGAAAGTGGGTGGATAGGCGCTAGAGAAGAAAAGGGGGGTTAAAAGAAAAAGCCTTCAAACTTCATTGCTCTCCATTCCATTCATTATTTACATTTAGTAGATATCAGGGGGCAGCTGACATGGACTGGTAAAAATATTAGAACAGGCCTGTCCAACCTGCGGCCCTCCAGGTGTTGTGAAACTACAAGCCCCAGCATGCTTTGCCAGTAGACAACCTGTTGATAGCTGGAAGGGCATGCTGGGACTTGTAGTTTCACAACACCTGGAGGGCCGCAGGTTGGACAGGCCTGTTCTAATATTTTTAGAAGATCTCTATTATAGCTTTATGGCTTTAACAAAATGGGCCATACAGGGATATATATGGTGATAGGGATATATATAGATGACACTGAGTGACTGACACAGGCAGCTGCAGCAATGATGGAACATATTTCTATCCAATCGGGGCTCGGCATTCGGAGCGGTTGCTGCGGCCAGGGGGCGGTTACTGCGGCCAGGGGGCGGTTACTGCGGCCAGGGGGCGGTGGCTGCGGTCCGGGGGCGGGGCTGCGGCTAGGGCGGGGCTGCGGTCCGGGGGCGGGGTAGCGGTCAGGTGCAGCTTGGTGTTGCTCTGGTAACCAGGAAGTGTGCTGGAGGCAGCAGCCGGCTGGGAGCACAGAGCAGCCGGAGAGATGAGACGGGAGCAGCGCCGGAGGCTGGTTGTCCTGTGCCTGGTGCTGCTGGCGGCCTTCCTGCTCAGGTGACCAGTGTATGCTGATATAATGTCTCACTGTCTGTTATATTACTGGTATAATGCCTGACTGTCTGTTATATTACTGATATAATGCCTGACTGTCTATTATATTACTGGTATAATGCCTGACTGTCTGTTATATTACTGCTATAATGCCTGACTGTCTATTATATTACTGCTATAATGCCTGACTGTCTATTATATTACTGCTATAATGCCTGACTGTCTATTATATTACTGATATAGTGCCTGACTGTCTATTATATTACTGATATAGTGCCTGACTGTCTGTTATATTACTGATATAATGCCTGACTGTCTGTTATATTACTGGTATAATGCCTGACTGTCTGTTATATTACTGCTATAATGCCTGACTGTCTATTATATTACTGCTATAATGCCTGACTGTCTATTATATTACTGATATAGTGCCTGACTGTCTATTATATTACTGATATAGTGCCTGACTGTCTGTTATATTACTGCTATAATGTCTGACTGTCTATTATATTACTGATATAGTGCCTGACTGTCTGTTATATTACTGCTATAATGCCTGACTGTCTATTATATTACTGCTATAATGCCTGACTGTCTGTTATATTACTGCTATAATGCCTGACTGTCTGTTATATTACTGCTATAATGCCTGACTGTCTGTTATATTACTGGTATAATGCCTGACTGTCTGTTATATTACTGCTATAATGCCTGACTGTCTATTATATTACTGATATAGTGCCTGACTGTCTGTTACATTACTGGTATAATGCCCGACTGTCTGTTACGTTACTGATATAATGCCCGACTGTCTGTTACGTTACTGGTATAATGCCCGACTGTCTGTTACGTTACTGGTATAATGCCCGACTGTCTGTTACGTTACTGGTATAATGCCCGACTGTCTGTTACGTTACTGGTATAATGCCCGACTGTCTGTTACGTTACTGGTATAATGCCCGACTGTCTGTTACGTTACTGGTATAATGCCCGACTGTCTGTTATGTTACTGGTATAATGCCCGACTGTCTGTTATATTATAGTACTATTAGTCAGTTACTAATTATTTATGTAGCTGGCTGTATGCAGTATATTAATAACATTGAGTGTCTGTATAGTATATTACGAAGTGCTGAGTGTCTGTAGACAGTATATTATATATCTAATATACTGTCAGTACACATTATATTAGTTCTAACAGAGGGCTGACTATATACATTATGTAAGCAATTTACTAATATACATGGCTGCTGTATACATTATATTGTAATACAAACATACAGGTCTGAATGTGTACAGTATATTGATAATATATAGGGCTGGCTTTATACAGTATATTATATAGTGTGTGTATATGTGTGTGTGTATGTATGTATATATATATATATATATATATATATATATATATATATATACACACACAGCCCAGGGCTACTGCATAACCTCTTGTAAGGCAGAGCTGTCAATCACAGCTTAACATTTCTTTGCAGTTCTCTGTAATGTTGGTCTTGATGACTTGCCCTCCAATAGCATGTTATGTAATGTAATCAATGTATTGAATAATTATCATTTTATTATATTCCCTTCTCCACGTTTGCCATCCCGCCCCATCTTGTGCTCCACCTGCCCAGTCCACTTGTCTCCCATCACCCCCATTGTCTGTTTCCTCGTCCCTCCAGAGTGTTAGCCCAAACGAGCAGGGTCCTCTCTACCTCCCATCACCTGTCCTCACCTCCTTGTCCTCTTGTAAAGATTTCTGTATGTTTTATGTTGTCTTCTGCTATTGTTATTTTCTCTTGCTCCAGTAATTATTTATATAGGGTTTTGTTTGTTTATTGCCAACAGTACAGCGTTGCGGATTCAGTGGCAGCTTATAAATGATAATATTTTATCCTGCTTTTCTTATGATTCTATTTCCTGTTTTCATGTTTGTTTGTTTGATAGTTTGCAATGGTAAAGTAATATTGTATCACTGTTCTCAAAATGTTGTTTTAAGTGGTCACTAGCCAGAAATGCTAAGTTTATTTGTCCTTGGAGGATGAAGTGTTTGAGTACATTTTAATAGGAACCTTCAGGCAATGTTACTATGGTGCCAATACAAAGGGTCACTGAATGTGAAGTACAAGTATCTGTCACCAACTAGATGCCATTAATGGCTTGCAAAACTGTCACATACTCCACAAAGCCAATAAGCTTTTTGCAGAACCTGTCACTGTAATTTAAATGCAGCAAGAATCACTGTATTATATAGCTAATCTTGTGGATTTAATAATGTATACTGTGATCGTTACCATTATAATAGTTTATCTGGGATAGGCAGAGGAACATTTAATCCCTGACATTTCATAATTTCTGTTTCTGTACAAGTATTCTTTTATTCTGATTGGCTGCTCGGAGTCAGATGACCTCAGCATTTAGTGATATGATTATTGGCACAAACATTTAGTCTCCAGAACGGCCCAGCGCTGGGTGAGAATTAGGGTATCGCCTTATTGCAATGCAAATCTAGGAGACTAAATTTGCATCTGGTTTATGGTTACATAGAATGTCTTTATTATTCCCCTATGGGTGTGTCACTCACTCATGGTCAAATATCTGCTTGTAGAGTGACACAATGCCAATGATTAAAGGAGATTTTATATTTTTTGATTTTAATTCATATGCAGCACGGTGGCTCAGTGGTAGCACTTCTGCCTCACAGCACTGGGGTTCAATTCCCGACCATGGCCTTATCTGTGAGGAGTTTGTATGTTCTCCCTGTGTTTGCGTGGGTTTCCTCCAGGTGCTCCGGTTTCCTCCCACACTCTAAAAAAAAACCATACTAGTAGGTTAATTGGTTGCTATCAAAATTGACCCTAGTCTCTACCGGTCTGTCTGTCTCCCTCTCTGTCTGTATGTGTCTATATTAGGGAATTTAGACTGTAAGCTCCAATGGGGCAGGGACTGATGTGAATGAGTTCTCTGTACAGCGCTGCGGAATCAGTGGTAAATGATGATGATGATGATATGCTGATCTGAAAACAATTAATTCTCTGCTGTCTTATGGATGAAAATATAATTTGATACCTAGCAGTTTCTCTCTAGTATTGCTTAATGTTTGCATAGATCAGCAACAATGTTTTATTAACAAAGTACAAAGACAGTAGTCGTGGTTACCTGCTAAGTTTTATTACAGTGATTAGGGTTGGGAGGGGCACTGACGGATCAGACATATTTTGTTTGAAACTCACTTGATACATGGTAACTAAACTCTCCAGCTCAAAGTTTTTATAGTTTAGAAACAACTTTAATATATCCTTTGTTTTTCCATGAGAAAGAAAAAAAGGTGAAGGACATGTCCACTTTTGAAACCCCCTCCTGATTTTAATCTGCTCCCCCAGTTCCCAGTATAGACCTAAGACTTGATTTTTATATTCATTTTTTTTGGGCACCAACTAGTTTATGCTTTGAAAAAAAACGATGCACTGACCCTGCAGGCTGGCATCCGGGTCAGTGCAGGGTGCAGGGTGGCTGGCAGCGGGGTCAGTGCAGGGTGCAGGATGGCTGGCAGCGGGGTCAGTGCAGGGTGCAGGATGGCTGGCAGCGGGGTCAGTGCAGGGTGCAGGATGGCTGGCAGCGGGGTCAGTGCAGGGTGCAGGGTGGCTGGCAGCGGGGTCAGTGCAGGGTGCAGGATGGCTGGCAGCGGGGTCAGTACAGGGAGGCTGCAGGGTGGCTGGCAGCGGGGTCAGTGCAGGGTGCAGGGTGGCTGGCAGCGGGGTCAGTGCAGGGTGCAGGATGGCTGGCAGCGGGGTCAGTGCAGGGTGCAGGATGGCTGGCAGCGGGGTCAGTGCAGGGTGCAGGATGGCTGGCAGCGGGGTCAGTGCAGGGTGCAGGATGGCTGGCAGCGGGGTCAGTGCAGGGTGCAGGATGGCTGGCAGCGGGGTCAGTACAGGGAGGCTGCAGGGTGGCCGGCAGCGGGGTCAGTGCAGGGAGGCTGCAGGGTATCTAAAGTGTTGTTAGCCATTTTTGCAGCGCATCTGTGTGAATAAGCTCTTATAGTGTAATAACAATTTGTTTGTAACAACAATTCCTAATAATAGTATGATTTAAAAAGACCATTTCAAATAAAAACTTTATTTTGCAGCCATAAAATTCTCTTTTCATAATACTTTGGCCACTAGGGGCGCTGTGGTGTTGCTGTGCACAGAGGCAGTTTGTGTGCACCTTTTTGTGTGCTGTGATCGCAGGACAGATATGTCTTTCGCTGTGAACCTTTCTGTTCTTGTTAAGGAGTGTTCTCCACCAGCAAGTATATAACATAACATATGTAGACTGTTTACTGCCTAATCTATCTCCGCTCCCTGGAGTTTAGCAGCCACATCCTTGCCCCAGAGAGATTCCCAATCCTACTGTTACCTATATAATTACATCCTGGGGAATAGCAGATTTCACCTTTGAGTGTCTCGCTCCTTCTCATATGACAAGATAGCGCAGCTTTAAAGTTACACGGCCACAAATCCACTGTCTTGATACAGTATAAGAAGATTATTTTTAGTTGATAATTCTAAGTACAATAAGCAGCCTATAATACACATTTTTGCCTTATGTAATTCAGTTGTTTTTTTTTTTTATGACCTGCAAATAGAGAACAGAGGTTCTGGGGCAATATAAATTTTTGCTCCACGTCGGTGACTTTGGATGTCAGTTGGGTTGTCACAGAAATATGGCAGTGCGCCAGTGAACAACTTGTTTAGACAGACTTTGATCAAGGAAAGATAAGATGGGGAAATTCACTCATATATTACAGACGTAAAAATATGTCTTTAAGATTTAGTTTAGTGATACATGATCTGGCTACCAATAATACAAAAACCTATTGCTTCTGCTTTATAAGAAGTTATCACACGCACTGTGATGTTGCTGAACTAGAGGAAATTGGCTGCAAATCCATGCGTATGAGCGCGAAGAGACCAACAATCCCGATGAACATTGGTATCAGAACTGGTAGAAAGTGCAGACAATAATCATATCTGTCTATTGTGAATTCCTCGTCCAGCAGATATAGTGCAAGATATTTATATGGCGCCACTAATTCCGCAGCGCTGTACAGAGAACTCATTCACATCAGTCACTGCCTCATTGGGGCTTACAGTCTAAATTCCCTAACATACACACACAGACAGAGAGACTAGGGTCAATTTGTTAGCGGCCAATTTACCTACCTAATGTTTTTGAATCGAACTCATGACCGAAGTGCTGTGAGGCAGAAGTGCTAACCACTAAGCCGCCGTGCTGCCCCATAAAGGGATTAAGTGTTAAATTGAGACAATAAAACATATATAGCTTTTGTGGTTGACATCTATTTGAAGCATGAATCCATCATACCTCCTCTGATTTATAAATATGACTTAACACTGTAATATCCCCTTTAAATCCATTCCTCGGGTTATTATAGCCACACATCAGAGAAGACAGTCGTTTCCCTTTGTCTTCTGATTATTTCCATCTCCAAGGAAACTGCCTCACGAGGATTCCTCATTAAAACTACAGTTCCGGCACCCGAACCAATTGTGCTGTGCTCGGAAACTTAATAATGACAGAGAGGCGCATAGGTCTGAAGATGACGAGGGAAAGAGTCATTTATGTTGAAGGGGTCTATTTAAGAAGCTGTAGGAGCCAAAATGCAGCGTAAGTGCTGGAAAAAGACTCTTTAATCGCTTTTTGCTATTTAAGCAAGGGTTAACATCTGGGCACTGTACCAGCCACTGATACCAATCTATTTCCAGCTGAGCTGCACATAATTGGTGTCCGAGGGGAAAAGGGTAAGGAACCATTTAAAAGCAGGCAACGCAGGGGGGGGCATTGCCCAGTTGTGCCCACTTTTCTTACCTTACACTTGTATCGCCGCAGTAACTGTTCTGTTATCGCTAACGGTTCAAAATCCTTAAATATAGATTTTAGTTTTGCTGTTTTTTTTAAATCAATTTAATGTATTTGTACACGGTATTTTTTAATTTAGTGGAACTGAAGCCCAAAACTGAGCATGAGCAGTCCGTTAACTCTTACTGTGCCAGGCCTCTGGGGCAGATAAATATTACTCTGCTGCCTCGTCAGGATTTGTTTGTTAAATTGTGGCCATTATTGTTTTTATAGGGGAAATTAAGAAAACATACTGTAGGGATTATTATTAATATTATTTATGTGGCGCCACAAGGTTTCTGCAGCGCCATACAAAAGCAAAATACAGTACAAATAGTGGACCATACAGGATACAACAGTACAGGGCAAAACAACTAAAACCAAGACGCCAATAGCTCCGAACATAGCGAGTACAGTGACGTAGGAGATGAAGGAATGGTGCAGAGACAGGACGGAAGAGGGCCCTGCTCGTAAGCGGATGGGAAACACAGCAGGCACCAGAGGAGCCAGTGGGGGGATCAAGTACAGGAAAGAGGGAGGAGAACGAGGACGGAGAAGGTTAGAAAGTTAGGTGGGTGGCTGGGAGGTTTGAGAGCCCGTTTGAAGGTGCTCAGATTAGGGGACAAACGGATTGAGCGCTGGAGGTCGATCCAGTGGAGGGGGGCAGCTCGGGAGAAATTTTGATTTCTGGCGTGGGATGAGGTAATCGGTGCGGATGAGAGGCGACAGCCATTGGCCGAGTGCAGGGAGCGGGAGGGAGTGTGAATGGAGAGGAGGTTGGAGATATAATGGGCAGTGGAGTGGAAGAGGGTCTTGTAGGTGAGGAGCTTAAAGAGGATTCTGTAGGGGAAAGGGAGTCCATGTAAGGGGAGGCAGAGAAAGAGAAGTCTCCCAGCCGCATTAAGAATAGAGCGAAGGGTGGCAAGATGGGAGTGGGGGAGGCCAATGTATGTGTATGGAGAGAAAGTGGAATGTCCTCTGGGGATGGGTGGAGTGGAATAGAATGTACTCAGGGGACAGGATAATAGAATGTACAATAAGGACGGGGAGTGGGGGGGGGGTAGGCTATATAATCTTTACATGGCTGTATACACCAATGTTTCTTCATAGAGATCAATGATCTCTCCTCTCACCTCTAGAGGATGGAACAAAGGAGAGATGCATCCATTAATATAATCCAAGCTGTTCCTGGACAGGTCGTCGGGTTACATGGATGTGATATACAGGATCAGTGTAACTGTGGCCCTCACATGTAGGTAAAATCTCTCACAGATTAGAGAAGCAGGGAGGCCGGGGGTCACAGACAAACCTTATGTTACTGAACTGATGGGTGACATAAACACACCTTGTGTATTGTCCATGGAAAGATCAATACAGGAACTGAACGTCTATCCACACCTGCTCCTGTGACTAGTGTGTACACGGACACACAGGCGATGCTCTCTGGACTGTAACTATACCATAAATTATGTGTGTGTGTGTGTATATATATATATATATATATATATATAATATATAAACAAGCCCGTGCTTGGTATATCCCATATTGTATGTGGTACCAGCTGCGTGGCAATATAAGTGCCCATATATGTATACAAAACATAAGGACAGTTGTCAGCACTTATCCTTTACACTGCAGATCTGTGTGTGTCTAGCAAATTGGAAACATGAGGTATTGGTTCATATTTTGATCAAAAATTATTGTCTTCCAAACCATGGGAGACAACACTTCCCATCAGAAAGATTTTATTGGCTTCTCTTTTCAGTAATTCCCATTGTATATTACCACCTCTAAAGCCCAGATTGTTTTTTCTATCGTTACAGTAATTTCTAATGTTATCCACATGTTCAAGAAGACCTTTCTTGAAGGGTGTACTTGGGGGATAGATTAGACTTCTCTGTCTCTCTCATCAACTGTGCGTGAGGCTTGTTGTATGATCCTATTGCTACAGCCCATATGTTTAAGTCTGTTTAATTAATCAGCTCTTTTTAATTGTATTCTTAGCAGAACAGTTCCATCTGGAATCCCCTTTAAATCTCAGTAATGTACTAAACTGTTTTAGTCCTAAATATATCAGTACTCGGGTTACTATCACAGGTTTTCTCTATTTTCAAGTCCAAGAAATTGATTGTCGAACGGATTCCTAAAGTCAACTTCATACTCATATTATTTAAGTTCAATTTATTTGTAAATTCCTGAAACAAATTTTCATCTCCTTTTCTCTCACACAATCAAAATGTTGTCCGTATACCTTAGCCATAGGGCTATAAGACTAGTATATTTTTTGTTGTCAGCATTGAAGACCAATTCTTTCTCCAACCAACCTAAAAAAAAGATTACTGTAGGTGGGAGCATGTGTTGTTCCCATGACAGTTCCTCTGATTTATAAATAGAATTTATTGTGAAACACGTAATAGTTGTTTGTTAAAATAAATTCCAAGAATGTTATAATGAAATGATTACATTTGTTTTTGTTCTCATGTCTAAGAAATATTGAACTGCTTGTATCCCTTGTTGATGGTGTATACTTGTATAGAGGGACTTAACATCATCTGTTGCCAGAAGCATATCTGTTCCAAACTTTATTTCCTTTATCCCTCATATAATGATGGTAAGCTTACAACAAAATGATGTAAATGTTTGTCAATGTTTTCAGTTGGGTCACCTATACTGGAGAATATTGGCCTTTCCGGATTCGGTTAATCCTTGTGTATTTTGGGTAGTACATATAATGCGCGGATCCTGAGAATTCATAGTCTACTTTTGATATTAGTCCCTTTTCTTCAGGGATCTGTTAATGAGTTCCATATACGTCTTGAGAACATTGGCTGTGGGGTTGAAAATTAACTGTTTATAACAGTTCTTATCACCTAGTTGGCGATAAATATATATTTAGTGCGAGGCCAGAGCACAACTTTGCCCCCTCCCCCTCAGATGGCTTCACTTCTATATCTCCCCAACTCTCAGTTACTTCCATAGCCGCTCGTTCATCGTTGCTGAGATTCTTCTTATGTTTGAAGGGTTTTGATATTTCAGTGGTACATTGTGGTGATTCAAGGTTATTTGTAGCTTCAATAAACTAATGTAAAAAAATCTGTTATCGACACAAATTGATAAATCGGGGCCTTAGTTACAGATTTAGAGTTGGTAATTAGTCCAGGCTTCATGTACAAATGACACCAGCGTCAATTCACGTAATTTTGGCCCCACCCCAGCGACAAATCGTCATTTTGTCAAGGGGTGGGGCCAAAGTATCACAATTCCTCGCAAATCCCGTCATTTTGCCACCCGGTGGGCAGGATGCAGGAGACTTGCCTGCTCTCCTGGGACTCCGGGAGACCTACCCAGAATTCAGGAGGGTAAGTATGAATAAGACACTTTCTTATTATCACAGTAAATTTATTGCACTGTGCTTGTATGGAGCGGCTGAGGGTTTATACGTACCTGACAGCTGTCCCTATTTAAAAATAGTGAAACATTCTGTCTTCCTTCTGATCCACCCAATCCTCAGTGCATCATTGATCTGTATTCCACATGATGGACATAGCACATCTAGGGTAAAGGGCCTCTGAACTGTAAATAGAAGATGAAAAGATGTAACATGCTACCCGCAATGGCACCTTCCGCTGTAGGCACCACCATTCGTGGATCTGGTCCTCCTTAGGCACCACCATTAGTGGATCTGGTCCTCCTTAGGCACCACCATTAGTGGATCTGGTCCTCCTTAGTCACCACCATTCGTGGATCTGGTCCTCCTTAGGCACCACCATTCGTGGATCTGGTCCTCCTTAGGCACCACCATTCGTGGATCTGGTCCTCCTTAGGCACCACCATTCGTGGATCTGGTCCTCCTTAGGCACCACCATTCGTGGATCTGGTCCTCCTTAGGCATCACCATTCGTGGATCTGGCTTTCCTTAGCGACGCTTCCACCACTCTTAGTCTAGGTTCAGCCACATTGGACTTGTATCTGCAGGTGCAGCATTGTATAGTCTGCTGTGTGAACATCCCTCCAGCTGAGCAGTAGGTGCTCTAAGGCTGGGTACACACTACAGAACATTTCTCCTGATACAATATGTTGTAGTTGTTGGTAAAATCGTTAACGATATCACATCGGGACAAAGTTACTGTAGTGTGTGCCCAGCCTTAGTGCTAGGAGTGCTGATGTTTGAATATTTGTTTTGACCCCAGTCTGCTACTGACCCTGCCCTTTGTCTTACACCCCGACTCTAAACCTGTCTACAAATACATCTTGTCTCATTGTCACTTAGTCCTTCCATTGTCAGCTGCTTTCTAGCAGGACGGGGCCATGACTTGTGTCTATCAGCAAAGCCCATCACCTCCCTGTTAGGGATCTCTGGTAAGGACCTACATTGACCTTATTAACATGCATTGCAATTACTCCTGCCCCTGCAGAGAAGTTATTTATAGCAGCACCAAACTTGCTCACAAGATATTTTTGGACTAAGCAGCATGTGAGGACTGAGGACTGTTCATCAATGAGGAACCTCATGGCTGTAAACACTACACCCCCAGCATCCTCCGTTCCAGCCATAGTAAGGCTCTAGATGTCCTGCCTGTTCCTGGGACAAGGACACCGGTAGATAACGGGCCCCCTCATCTCATGGTAAAATGCAGATCACGCTCTAACTGTAAACTTAGACCATACATAAGGTTTAATAACTCTGCAATGTTTGTGGGTTGGTCTGCAGGGCCACGGCCCCCCAAAGAAACTAGAGGGTCTACTACCATTGCAAGTCCATGACTTTTAACATAGCAGGAAGCTAACACCCTACCTTACTTTAGGGCCATGTTTTTCAGATGCTCGGTGCAGCTTCCAGATTTCGGTTCTTTTGGGATAGACTTGTACCTCTGCGGTACTCTCCATCTCACACGTTCCTGGCCCTCTGCAGCATCACCAGCTTCTCCCTTGTGAAGCTCAGACACCCTACAGCATCTTGATTAGTTGCCTCCACCTCTCACACTTGCTAGTATATCACAAGAGGTGTGACACACACTCCCCCCTGTTAGTGTAATACACAAGAGGTGTGACACACACTCCCCCCTGTTAGTGTAATACACAAGAGGTGTGACACACACACACTCCCCCCTGTTAGTGTAATACACAAGAGGTGTGACACACACTCCCCCCTGTTAGTGTAATACACAAGAGGTGTGACAAACACTCCCCCCTGTTAGTGTAATACACAAGAGGTGTGACACACACTCCCCCCTGTTAGTGTAATACACAAGAGGTGTGACACACACTCCCCCCTGTTAGTGTAATACACAAGAGGTGTGACACACACTCCCCCGTTAGTGTAATACACAAGAGGTACACCATGGCATGTGTTCACAATACATTAATGCTACAGAACAAAGAATGTTGATACAGCCTTGAACGTTGTCATTCACTGATAAGATTGAGACTGACAATTCATAGTTCAATCTGTACCCTATATATCGTTCCCTGCTAATGTCAGGTCGAACTTCTAAGTTTTACGTCTCTGGATACGGTAAGGATATTACTTGTCATTTATTAATACATAATAAAAGGCATATACACTTGTACATTACAAGCCCAGTTTCCTAATAAGAAAAGGCGAATGTTTAGCAGTTGATTTTGATAACTAAGAACATTTTACACTATCAATGAACAGCACTTGATTTTACTGGGTATTATAGAAAATATAAGTCTCAGATTTATGTGGTTTTAAAATATTTTACTTGTCTGTAATCTCTGCTTGTAGGAATACATTTTGTTCCTATAGGCTCTTGGTAACGCAGCAGGAAAAGTGAATTAAGGTCCCTGATTGCTGCTGTCTCCTGAGTGGAGAGGGCTGATTGACATGTCCGTTACAGCCACAGAAAGCAGCACTCAGTCCTACGACTCAGCTAGTGTGATTGATTCACAGTTCATCCACAAAGCTACATAATAATAACAAGGATGTTCTCATTTCCTGATGCTGCATTTAGCCAGTTACCTAATGTTAGTTTATGTTTTTTCAGTCTGTGTGTCCTGCAGTATGTAGACATTATGGTTTGTTGCGGGTGTCTTTGAACCGTTTGTCATCTCTAGTGGTCTAAGTTTAGGAATAACTGCTATTAAGGTGTATTTCTGTATGCGCTCCTCTTTGTATAACCCTGCCTTCTTGTACCTACTTGTAGATTAGAATGTTAGATTAGTACCAGCCTCTGGCGCTATAGACCTTGTCCCAGTAGTTCCAGCCTTGTTACTGCTCCTGGTACCTGGATACAGGTATGACCTACCTGCAAGGCTCCATATAGAGGTGGGCACCTCCATGAGAGCAGTAGATGACCATAGAAGAGAAAGGAGGTCAGCATTTCTATTGATGCCAGTGGGTGACATCTCCCCTGGTCTCAATAAAATCTTGGAGCCAGCAGGATCTTGATAGACAGCATTATATTAGGGTGGGCACCAAGGCGATCTGATAGGTTAGGTTACGTCAACCCATTGCTCACACATTGGGTCAACTGAGGGTGAAGTTTTCCTTCTCCTGTTTATAGGACTGTGGTACCTACACGCATACACAAACTGCTTGATACTATGTCCCACTGCCTTCATACCAGGACAAAAAAGCTATTACTTACTCTGGCTGAGCAGTGTGAAAAGTTGAGGTCAGAGCCAGCAGAAAAGTTGATTAACGAAATGTAATAATCCTCCAAAGCCCCTATGAAACATTTACCATCATTACACTGGATGACTGATATTATAATGTAAATAGTTATGGATAGCCCGAAATGTGTCAAAGATTATTCTACCTCTAGCTAGTTTACAAATCCCATTTTAAAGCTCTGTTTATCTGGGGTCTAAACACCTTATTGTATGCAATCTTCAGTCCCAGCTTTCTGGGAGATTTTCAGTTTTGCAGTAGATAAAACAACATGTAGCCACTAAGATAACAGGAATGATTGCAGCAGCACAGATTATTTCAGCAGATGAGTGCACTGTTCTTGAGGGTGACCTGTGCAGTGTGATTGTTAGTGAGGACAGTACAGTATGTGACTGGGGCACCATGTGAGGAGGGGAATGGAGGCAGCAGGAAGCCACAGACTGAGAGTTATATGACGGAAGGAGCAGGGTCCCCTGCAGCACAGAGTAATGATGTGAGCCTCCTGTAAAACTGTTGTAGAATAATATGGTGTCTACACACCTCTATATGAAATAAAGTTCATCCATCCAACTTGTTAACATAACCAGCAAAAGTTCCACATTTGTCATGGAAACAGTCATACTGTGTGTTGTTTTATATAGAGGATCTGTATATTATCCTGACTGGTCACACATGATAAGAGGCTGATGTATGTATAAAAGTTTAATGCATCATGTTTTATAAAAATAAACATACGTTCATACATTACACTAAACATATGTTTGTATATATATTTTTACTAGCGGATCTTGATAACTGTCTGATGCAATTTGGATGTAATTTACGGACTAAAAGTGCGCATGCAAAAAATAGCTTATTTCAGCCCGCATGCTACCATATGCAGCAGGATTACGGCAGGCGCAAGGACACCCACATACACAGAACCAGGTCGTAAGCGTAATTCTACAAACGGCCGTGTGCCCTGCCTACGTTAGACTGCCCCTTCCCACCAGTGTAACAGGCGTAAGTGTAGATGCCGGTACCTCTGCATAGGCGCAGAATTAACACATCTTACTCTACATAAACGCGTCCATTCATCTCTGCACTGGTCCCAGCGTGCGCTATGTAAGATGACCAATCCTGCTCATATAACTTACATTTCCTTCTCGCCCACAGGCTTCGTGTGTACGATTCCTTCTCTTTAAGGATGTGGACCCGACAGAAAGGTCTTCAGGCTGAGAATTCTCAGTTCGTACTGGACGGAGAGCCCTTTAGGATCCTGGGAGGGTCGATGCACTACTTCCGAGTCCCTAAGGAATACTGGAAGGACCGTATGCTGAAGATGAAGGCCTGCGGACTGAACACGCTCACGACGTACGTGACATAACTGTGGACCTTTACACATAATCCCCACTAATCATTATTAAACTCTGCATTTCAAAGGAGACTTGCAGCTAATTAAATACTGCTATATGGTGGATTACATGGTAAAACAACGGTGTTGTCTTTTCCTCTAGTTGTCAGAATAGTTCTGTGTAGTCATGAAATTATAGTTTCTCTTCCCTGGCCACACGTTGCCATTATGGTAAATTCCGAAGGGGTCATTTACAACCAATCAGCACACTGCAAGTCCAGGTGTCCCCTCGGTGCCTAATTTTATACGATCGTACCTTTGGTCACTCCCCAGCAGCACAGTGTCTATTTGTACCTTCTGAATCCATCCCTTGTTGAATTGAACCGTACCTGAAACTTTTAGTATCATTAGTTCCTCATTCACGTCTTAAATCATCTCTGTATTAACTGACGCTTCATTAAGGATAAAAAGAAACCAATGACCACAGATTAAACTGCACAATGGTTTGGGGTTAGAAGTTCCCTTGCAGGAGAATTGCACACGATTACCGTGATCTGACCGTGTTGGCGTCCATTGTTCACCTGCAGTGATTGACTTGAACATCAGACCCAATACTTAGCGATCAGTGTCTAACAATCCTGGCACCAAGTTCATGCGTTCAGACTGGACATAGATCCCTGGGCTCTGATCCAGCCTCTGCCCATGTACAGGCATATTGTGGGGTGGAGGGCAGGGGGCGAGGGTTCGGCTGCTGCTCTTTGAGTCGGGAGGGGGGGGGGGGGTGTCCTGGATGGTATTTTTCAGGCAGTTGTCCTCATAAAACTGCAACAGTAGTACTAGATAATAATGATAAATAAATTATATGTAAATCCCTATGCAAACGTACTTCTGTTACACAACCCTATATATATATATATACATACATACACACACATACATACATACATACATACATACATACATACATACATGCATACATGCATACACACATACACACATACATACACACATACACAATGTGTGTGTCACAGTGCCGCAGTGACAGGTGTTTGTTTCATTCATGTGTTTACATAACAGACGTGTATTTCTAAAATCTCAGGTACGTCGCGTGGAATCTGCACGAGCCACGGAGGGGACAGTTTGACTTCAGCGGGAATCTCGACCTTGGGTAATGCGGCATTTACATCTGATCCATCGTGACCGTAATACAGTTTTCTACAGAGTACATCATTGGTTAATCATTAACGTGTATGAGCTACGTGTTCAGTCCACAAGTGCAAATAACTGTAAGGCCGGACAGATCACATGTAGGATATAATCAGTGGCCGCCTCTGTATAGGGGTTGGGTACCGTTCCAGCACTGTCATTTATGTGGATAAATGCCATAAATATATTCTAATACATCAGTCTTTACCAATGAACATGAGATTCAGCTTTATTATGTGTTTAGTGCTTATATAAAATATGAGTTTGTAAAAATTCTATAACCCGAGTTGTATTTAGGTTTAATGGTGTTAAGAGACCTTTTTCATTAAAAGTGTTTACATCCAGAGCGTACCCACAGATCATCAATAGATGTCTGGCCGCCCCTGTTTCTCCATGAGGTCTTACTGTGGCTCTGCTGGGAGGGTGTCGGGTGAGACACAACCTATTTGTAACCGTCTGTTTGTCTATCTCTCCTCCAGGACATTTTTAGGTCTAGCAGCTGAAGTGGGATTATGGGTGGTATTACGCCCAGGGCCGTATATCTGCGCAGAGTGGGATCTGGGGGGATTACCCAGGTAAGTTATCACATACAGCTGTCCTGTGGGTACCCTGCTCTATGCAACCGCTAACTGGCTGTACCCCGGAGGTTTCCTAATTCCCATCTGATTTACGTTGTTTATCCTCTTACATTACTAATTATCACTGTTGCAGAGTAAGTCGGCGTTATATAAATTAATATGATGATAATAGGAGAGTAAAGTGGAGGAAAAATTAATATTTAAGTCATCAGATCCACAGTTATTATAAACCATTTGTAATAATTACACCTGTTTATAACTTGTATGAACTGCTGTAAAAATAGTGTATGGAATAATTGGTGTCCCGACAACAGCCTTACCCAAAGGAAGGTCCGGTAGTTGTACCGGTTCACTGGCAATATGAGAGCGTTGCTTCAGTGCCTGTCTGCAGGACCTCTAAGAGCCACGTTGTGCCAACACGGCAGCTGGTTCTTGTGGCATCAGCAGGATGGTTTACAGCTTGGGAGTGTCCTCTAAATACGTCCCCAACACCGGACCTTAGATCCGCTCAGAGTCCTGGTGCGTGATGCGGGTCTGTACTGTTAGGAGATAACCTAGGACTGGGGATTGTGCTCCTGTAGTTGGTACCACAATGTTTGTACCAGTGTGCAGATGATTGGCATGTCAGTAGGGGGGCAGGGTGTTTGGGGTACCTCTCTGATCTCATCAATGGCCAAATGGGATTGATCATGGACTAAGGGTAACAGATCAATGTATTGATTTCCTCCTCGCTCAGCCCCCGTGTTTCTCTCACAGCTGGTTACTCCGGGACCAGGGCATGCAGTTACGTACAACCTACAAAGGCTTCGCCGAGGCAACTGAGGTGTATTTTGATGAACTTCTCCCCAGAGTGTTCAAACATCAGGTGAGGTTACTGATAGTCTGGGTACTGCAGGCCGAAGCCCACCAGTAAGAAGAGGTCTGCAGTATATAAATACGTTAGAATAGACTCCCCACCACAAATAACACCTGTATGATATAAACATTGTCTGTAACAGTCTCGTCTGTCCTCAGTACTCCAGAGGGGGAGCGATAATCGCTGTACAGGTGGAGAATGAATACGGCTCTTACGCCAAGGATGCCAACTACATGGAATTCATAAAAACAGTAAGTACTGCGCTATCCTTACAGCTAATAACGTACCATTAAATATATAATGTCACTGGCATCTTGCTCGTTATGTTACATTTGTCTCCAGTATAGTAGAGATTAATTATTTTCTGTAGTACTTGATACTCGCGCTATTAGTCACCTATTAAGTTTGACTTCTCCACATCGTCACTCCAGGCTCTTGTTCGTCGAGGGATTGTGGAACTGCTACTGACCTCTGATAATAAAGATGGGATCAGCTCTGGCAGTATGGAAGGAGGTATGAGGCATCAATTGCCGGTACAAGTTTTATGTTTTTTACTTGTATTTACTTATTTCCTTACACTGTTTTTTTTGTTGCTTATGGAAAGGTGTTGGTCGGTTTCACGGTACTTTTGTAATAGGATGTACTTGCTGTACGTCATCTACTTATCATACCCTGACATGCATAGTTTTTAAATCATCTTTAAAGAGCTTGGCCACATTCAGATAATACAGATGTGCATCATTCAGCTGTCAAATTACTATGGCTTTATGCAGAATACGGGCTATTACTGAACAATTTGTAAAGAGGGATTCTTGTTTTATCTCTGCTTAATATAAGACTAGATTGTGTTGTGTTTTTTTTTTTACTAGAATATTTAATTTTGGAGGTAATTTTCAGTAGCATTAAACTGTTATATGGATGTATTACCCACCTTGTCCACAAGATGGAGCTGTTGCACTGCTCTGTAGAGATGGAATCTTGTGATCAACTTACACAACACAAGAATTAATAGGACATTTACTGTTAAACTGAATCATTTATTAAGCGTCAATCACATATAAATCCCTGTTGGCTGTTTTTATGTTGTTGTTTTTTAATGTCCGTAAACTTAGCCTATCCTCGTGCACCTCTCATCTGTACGCAGTGGTGGCAGCTTCTTGTACACACAACCAATAGGAAGTGTCTCCCTGACATCATTGGTTCCCAGTAAATGATTAGTTCTGTACGTACAACGGCTGCCTCCACAGTGTTCATACCGGCGATGTGACCCTCTACTGCTGTTGTGTGTATCTGTTTACACAGCTTATTCTATTATGGTAGCATTTTGCTGAAAACAATGTAAATATTACAATAGGAAGTAACACAAATTATGATAATTATGTTGTAATCTTCAATTTAACAATCATTTTTATTCTATACAGTTCTGGCCACCATCAACTTCCAGAAAATCGAACCCATCCTCTTCTCGTATCTAGAATCCATCCAGGTAACGTGTGGCTTGTACTTCGCTCTCTAATCCTCACTGATCGTCCACTTAGACGTCTGTTCTTATGACGAATCCCGGATTGTAGGGAGGAGAAGTGACCACGAGAGTATATACCATAGAGTGATAGGACTGTGAGTGGTTACATTATATAACGGGAACTTCAGCAGCAGAAATAAGACAATAACAGCCATAAACTACAAGAACTATTGAAATTATTCCAACTTAGTTTTATCATCATTTGCAGTAAACCATTAGATAAATGTAAATGAATATATATGTTTGATTATAAATACATACATATTATCAAGGTTATCCTCATCTAGATGCATCACAAATTCCTCTAGGAAACAATTTCAAAAGGATGATAACATGGAAAGGGGGCGGGGCTTGTTTATTGAGTGTGTAAGAGCTTACAGGGGGAACAGTTGTAGTTCGGGGCTCTGACTTTTGACCACAGGTCTGTCTGTAAATTGTAATAATATAATAAAATGATCCGGTCCACAAGCTGCTGGATTTAGCCATGTTTTAAAGTGCACCCAGCACTGACCATAGATCTGATGCAGACACTCACACGGATTTTTAGTAAAGGGCTCAATGGATCAATAACGGTAAAACGATATGCACGCTGCGCTCTAGATCTGTCATTCGTGATCTTGTACATCTTATTATATATTGACCTGTTGTTTATCTGTACCAAATAGTTGTTTGTGATTGGTAAATATATGGTAAGCCAACCCACAGATATAAGTGTGTCCTATACGTATCCTAGTGATACAGTGCGGTAATGACCGGTCTCTGTGTCCCTCAGGGTAACAAGCCGGTGATGGTGATGGAGTATTGGACGGGATGGTTCGACCATTGGGGAGGAGATCACCATGTTTTTGACGTTGACCGTGAGTAATCTCTTCCCTTCCTGTCAAGGATTGGACCATCTTTGCATTTACTGAGCACTCAGATCACTTTCTTTATATCTGGACAGAAATGGTTTCAACCGTAACGGAAGTGGTAGCGAAAGGAGCATCGATTAATCTGTACATGTTTCACGGTGGCACCAACTTCGGTTTCATGAGCGGCGCTCTGCACTTCCACGAGTATCGCTCGGACGTCACTAGTTACGGTTAGTGCTGGGTCCTTCTACTGACCCTGCTCCTTCTGTGCCACAGAAAGGAGCTTATACCTTGTCTGGTGGTGTCACAGTGAGGGTTCAGCTGGCGGGATAATATCTGCATGGTCAGCCCGTTTATGTATGTATGTGTATGTATATATATAATATATATATATTTGTGTCTGTTTAGATTACGATGCCCCCCTGTCTGAGGCTGGTGATTACACCTCCAAATATTTCAAGCTGCGAGAAGTATTCAGCAAACAATATGGTACGTGTCCTTCATGCCACAGATGACGTTAACCTTCCGGTAGTTCTATCCGCCGGTGTTCACCCGAGCTCTGAGCAGCTAATGTATTTGTGTGACCACAGCGTAGACAGCTGGTAACTTTCCATCCTGTTGACCCTTTTGTACTTGCAGCCGAGCCCCTCCCTCCCGCGCCCACCCTGTCTACGAGGGCCGCGTATGGTGCCGTAGAGCTGAAGCACAGTCTGTCGCTGTGGGACGTTCTGCAGCTGGCAGAGGAGGTAAGAATCAGTGTCTCCGTACATATAGTGTGTTGGCTGAGGTGTGATCACAGTGATGGGCAGGAGATGAGGAGCTGTACCTTACTTTACGTGAGCCTGCAGACCCCACAGGAGCCAATATCAAATCAGGGAAGAGTCTGAAATCATGGATGACTGGGGAGACGGAGGACGGGGGGGGGGATGTGTGACAACGTGGATGACTGGGGAGGTGGAGGACGGGGGGGATGTGTGACAATGTGGATGACTGGGGAGATGGAGGACGGGGGGGATGTGTGACAATGTGGATGACTGGGGAGATGGAGGATGGGGGGGATGTGTGACAACGTGGATGACTGGGGAGATGGAGGATGGGGGGGATGTGTGACAACGTGGATGACTGGGGAGACGGAGGACGGGGGGGGGGGGGGGATGTGTGACAACGTGGATGACTGGGGAGATGGAGGATGGGGGGGATGTGTGACAATGTGGATGACTGGGGAGATGGAGGATGGGGGGGATGTGTGACAACGTGGATGACTGGGGAGACGGAGGACGGGGGGGGGGGGGGATGTGTGACAATGTGGATGACTGGGGAGATGGAGGATGGGGGGGGATGTGTGACAATGTGGATGACTGGGGAGATGGAGGATGGGGGGGATGTGTGACAACGTGGATGACTGGGGAGACGGAGGACGGGGGGGGGGGGGGGGGATGTGTGACAACGTGGATGACTGGGGAGATGGAGGACGGGGGGGGGGATGTGTGACAACGTGGATGACTGGGGAGATGGAGGACGGGGGGGGATGTGTGACAATGTGGATGACTGGGGAGATGGAGGACGTGGGGGATGTGTCACAACGTGGATGACTGGGGAGATGGAGGACAGGGGCGTGTGTGACAATGTGGATGACTGGGGAGATGGAGGACGGTGGGGATGTGTGACAACGTGGATGACTAGGGAGATGGAGGACGGGGGATGTGTGATAACATGGAGATTAGTGTGAACTCATCACTTACAGACAGGAGACAAGTATCTGTGTGATAAGTGATCATAAATGTCACTAGGAACGATGGGTACCACTGAGGCAAGAGGCGAAAGTTGAGGACATTTACCTAAATATCTCCCCATGGTACCACTAAAAAGACTTAGATTATTACATTAAATAAAAATCTATATTTTTAGCTCCTGTGACCTGGCTTCATGTTTTAAAGATTAATTACATCCTCCTGATTGGCTCCTCAATAAATAAGTCTACAAGATACAGTTGTCTTCTGCGATACTTTGTGTCTCTGATTCCTCGTTCTCTCTATGTAGCCGTTCAGATCTGAGATGCCGGTGAACATGGAGAATCTGCCTGTGAATGAGGGGAACGGGCAGTCGTATGGGTACACCTTATACGAGACGGTTATATACGGAGGAGGAAAGTTCCAAACTAGAGGGAACGTCCGAGACCGGGCTCAGGTGGGGTCCGAATGATGCCATGTTTCTCCTTCACTCTTCCTCATTGTTTATAACACTTTTTATACTTCCAGAAGGAGTAGATGGGAAAATGATTTTACATTAAAATGAAAAACTTTTTGCAAGTCCCAGTAAGCTATTTGGGGGAGAGATGTTGTACCCTATTGTCCTGAGATGTGTTTTATAATGTATTAGAATATATAAATTCATATATACACAAAATAAGTCACAGTATGATCTCCACACAGCATATTACATTACACACGAGTCTGCTGTATTATCCCATTATATTGTATTATATTACTAGGCCAATCTTGTTATAAAGTTCCACAATATTCATAAATAGGGTTAAGTTTTCCATTTATCCAAATTTTATTCACATTCAATTCCCATTAGTCTGGATTATGTATACACTACTTATATGGAAAATACATTACCTCTGAACTCATGAATATACCTCTATTCCTGTGATGATAAAACACAGCTCCGTTCCTGGGGTAATATTACACTAATCACATTCACACATATTGTCCTGCGCTCTCAGAGCAGCAGTCCGTTACTTACCCATCTATAGTGTTTAGCAGCGTTCTGTGTGCAGGATATTACATTACAGACTGGAGAGGGGGCGACGTGTAGGATAATACCATATACTTCAGTCCAGAGTCCTAGGAGCGCGATGATATAATGCTGATTAGTGTGACCATTACCCGCGGTTCCCTGGATGAGTAATCGCTCTTCTGAGCACACGATTATTTAGTAAATATGATTAGGAAACATTGTCAGAATTCTACTGACAGTAAGTGGGACAATTTGTGAGATAATACATCCGATTGTAATGTAATCTCCTGTGCGGAGAGCATACCATTACTGCAATAAACATTTATATATGTAATAACAGGATACTTCGTCTCCCCCATATAGCTTACTGACTACAATACATTGTCTCTTTTTGTTTTAAGGCAGTTTCTCTATCTCTCTAACAAATCACAGCTGCATTTACTACATGATAAAGCTTCATGTTTCTCATACTCTGTGTTATTAGCCAGCGGAGAAGTAATGAGGTTTATTTCACCTATAATCTGAGTGTTACTGCGCTGTGACTCCCTGCTTGTATTGTGCAATGTATTCTGCATCAGCACCAGCAGGGGGCCCCATAGTAACACTGGTGAGTGTACTGGGCGCAGTGAAGATGTCGGCTTATCGCAAACCTCTGTCTTGCAGGTGTTTGTTAGCGTCCAGTCTGTGGGATTTGTGGATTATAAAAACCAGGAACTGACCATCCCGGAGGTCCCGGTGAGTAACTTCCGTCTTACAGAGCCAGGTCTGATTCTCCATTTTATTCCTCTTTATGGTGTCCTATACTCAGACTAGACCTTACTGACAGATGTATGGTCTGCGTGTAGCCGCACATACTTATTATACACGGCTGACTATGTACTGTCCCCGTGTTCTGTACACAGCAGCAGCTCTTCATATGTCTGATCGGCCGCTGTACAGTGATTCACCATGTTTTATGCAAAGTCTTTGGATGGAATACATTCTATATCTCTCTTCAGACAGGATCGTTTCCTATGTTTGTGATGTGAGCTCTGAGTCAGGAAACCAACGACCACATTTCATTTGTTTTATAAAAGTGGCATTTTGTAAACCACACCCACATTTAATCATTAGCATAAGAGGAGGAGCTAGTAGAAAGAAGGACGATCCCACAGACGCACAGGGGCAGAATGTCCTTTCCTGCTCCTTAGTAGAACATCCCCCGCGCGGGTGCATTGCTCATGCTGTAGATAAGTCTGGGTGTTTCCTCACTAAAGTTGACGTTGTGTAAACTCTGCTGCCTGAGGTGTGACCCGAATATCACTGTTTGTGACAATTTATCACTAATGCACGCTCGATAACACTCCATAATTTCACCTATTTTGGCAACTGAATTGGACTTTCTAGTCCACCTATACTTTGCATGACATTTTCACGCAAATTGAAAAAAAAAAAGTGCATTTCACAGGTGAATTATTCCCACCCGCTGATGATTTACTTAGAAGGTGCAAAGCTGTTCTGTAACCCATAGAAACCAGCCCAACATCAGCTTTTATCAGGCAGAGGAATAAAGAAGACACCTGATTGGTTGCTATAGGTTACAGTACATCAATGCTGATTGGTTGTTCTAGGTTACAGTATATCAATGCTGATTGTACTATGTTATTAAATATGACCTTTCCAGGGCTCCTGTTATTGTAAAACACATCATTCTTAGTTTAATTTTGTTTTCAAAGGGTTACAGAAAATTGCGAATTTTAGTAGAAAACTGTGGACGAGTTAACTATGGAAACAGGATTAATGACCAGCGTAAAGGTATCTATATATTATATACATGTCATGTAATTTACTATACTGCAACCAGCAACACTGCCATTGTAGGTTGTTTGGTCTTATACATGATGACATCTTGTAAGGTAGAGGTAGGAAACCTATCTCTGCAGCTGCTGTTGAACTACAAATCCCATCATGCCATGAGGTAGTGCTGGATAGACACAGTTTGCCTAGGGCCCTTAGGGTGTTTGTAAGTGGCCAGTTCATCCCTTTATGTGGAAATAAACCTGGAAACTGCAGTCCTAAGTTGTAGGAGAGTACCTCCAGAATGTGTGAATACAATATTATCAGCGTATAGACCCTCTAGATCAGGCCTGTCCAAACTGCGGCCCTCCAGGTGTTGTGAAACTACAAGTCCCAGCATGCCCTTCCAGCTATCAACAGGTTGTCTACTGGCAAAGTACGCTGGGGCTTGTAGTTTCATAACACCTGGAGGGCCGCAGGTTGGACAGGCCTGTTCTAGATCTATTGTTACTGTCTCCACGTTCACACAGGTTGTCTTGGTTATAAAATAAGATTCCTCATCCCTTATATCCACCCAAAGAGCTTCCTACAGATCCGGTTCTGTCTCTCTATACACAGTGACCGTAGCCCCCACACAACACGTGGGTTCAGACATTACTACACGTTTTACATGTAGTTACAACAGCTTCACCATCTGTCTTTTATATGTTCTATGTTTTCAGTCTAATACTCCTGTAATTACACCTCTGATACTGTGATGTTGGGGTATTACTGACATTTGGTGTTGTCTCCCCTTTGCTCTCAGGTCTGGTCGGCGACGTGTTCCTGAGAGAAGTTCCGCTGAGGAATTTTAAGATCTACAGTCTGGATATGAATTCAACTTTCATAAACAGGTGAGACACGCTGGTCCTCTTCTACTAAGACTAGGGGGTAAATGTATGAATCTCCGGATTCTTCATCTCCGGCGTGTTCAGCCTCTTCAGCGCTTAAATTTAAAGCGGCGCTGCCTTGTAAAGGGAAACTTCACTTTACAATGCAGCGGCGCTTTAAATTTAAGCGCTGAAGAGGCTGAACACGCCGGAGATGAAGAATCCGGAGATTCATACATTTACCCCTTGGTGTTCATTCCTGTCCCGTTACTAGGTGTTTACTGAGGGCAGATAGATACAAATGCTATGCTATTTTATCTGGGCTTTTAAGGCTTACCTGCACACAGCTTTTAAAGGCAAGTCTTTCCCTAGCACTAGCAGCCATGGGAGACCTGGGACTACTCACCTGACACAAGTTGGAATTAATTAATGTAAAGAATGGGGTGCAAGAGTCATGGGACTTACATTGTATAAACAAAAACAGACAAGTCCCATGACTCTTGCACCCCATTCTTTACATTAATTAATTCCAACTTTTGTCAGGTGAGTCCCAGGTCTCCCATGGCTGCTAGTTCTAGGGAAAGACTTGCCTTTAAAAGCTGTGTGCAGGTAAGCCTTAAGCCCAGATAAAATAGCATAGCATTTGATCATGTTAGGACTGACCAGAATGGGAAGACTTTGGCGTGAGTTGGTCAGCTTAACATATATTGCAATATGTGGAACTAACATTCCCTGTTTTTAATATAGAACAGTACTTGATATAGCATTGATTATGTGTCTGGAGAGTGCAGAGTATCCCTGTTTTCTTGTCTATACAATGTGGGCAACCCCCTCTTGCACCCCAGTCTGTACATGGTGAGTGCAGAGGACCTATGTCTGTTTTTGTGTATATATATATATATATCTGCACAAGGTCTTTCGTTGGTCTCATCTCTTCCACTTCTCTTTGATAAGTCTGAACAGCGTCCGGTGGTCGGATCTGAGCGAGGAGACGATGGGTCCGGCGTTCTACCAGGGGGCTCTACAGATCGGCTTTGTACCTATGGACACCTACCTTTCCATGAAGGTGAGTCCCCTCTATTATATATAAGCAGAGTGAATATATGTAATTACACCCACAATACCCGCTGAACAGTCCAGTTTCTGCTGCAGGGAAAACAGGGCGTCCTATAGAACCATGTGTGGGTGAGGGGCTGGTGATGGATTGGGGGAGCGATGTATGGATCTGAGCACATTGCCGACACGTGTTCTGGTTTTATTAATTGGAAATGTTGGCAGGTGTGCCGTTAGTAATGGTACTAGTCCATTATATTACAGCACTTGTTATCGTTAAAGGGGTTGTCTCATTGATAATAACCCAATGCCCTCCACCCCAGATGAGGGGAGGAGTTTATATTACTAAGGAGTTGTGGACAAATTAAATAATAGCAGATTAAGAAAAGCCCTGAAAGTGAGCACCGCCACATTGGAAAGAAAAGCAAAGTCGCCATAGCTAAGAACAAATCGGGCCACGTGATCAGCCACTGAATGACATCGGCAGCTTAATCGGAGTAACGGAATTCAGATAAGATTAGGTCCACGACAACGTTTTTGTATTGAGTGCAGGAGAGAATTGGGCATTATGTTATAATCATTCACTGCTCCCCACACACCCAAATAACCCAGTGTGGCTTTAATCTGCTGCCCTGCAAAAGATGAAAACTCTGAAAATAAAGTGCATGTAAGTGACACCTATTCCTGGTGTAATGGTGCAGTCGTCAAATACTTACACTAATACCTAAGTCCCCACATTGTTACATGTTATCGTGTTTTGTCTACTCTGATGATACTAACCGCAAAGACTGTTGAATGATAATAGATGCAACTTAATTTTAGAATTAACTTGTAACTAAAAAGTTAATGAGATGTTGACAAGATGAGAAGCCTACCTAAAATGTAATCTTTACCAAACAACGCGCCTCTGCCCAACTAACAGACCTGTGGTGGGCACATGCCAGGCATTGATAACCAGAATAAATTGTTCAGTGTTGCTCGTACTTACTTTGGGGTGTCCTCTCCAGGGCAAGAACCACTGTAGGAGAGAGTTCTCCCAAAATTCTGGGATTCTTGAGATCGAGTTTAACCATTTAAACTTAATATATTAAAATACAAGTTAATTCAAGAGGGACTAGTGTCATTCCCATAAGATAATCCACCTGGAACTGGTCCAAGACCCCAATAACTTCTCCCACATTGTATAGCACAGTTTGTGTCCTCATATCTGTGCCGATATCGTCCTCTGTACGGGAGCTTCCTATAAGTTGGGGCACAGAGAAGTGGAATCGTACAAAATTGAATGTGTCTCATCCTCTGGGGTTCAGAAAACAAGATATATAAAAGAGTCTCCATCTCTCTCTTTAAATGTTCTCCTAACTCCACTTACAGGGCTGGAAGAAAGGGGTGGTATTTGTGAATGGGAAGAACCTGGGTCGATACTGGGAAATAGGACCCCAAGAGACCCTTTATGTACCAGGGACCTGGTTATGGCCGGGGACAAATGAGGTGAGTCCATGTTATGTCTCTGTGTTGTCCACTACAAAGTCTGATCCTCCAGTAACCTCTCCATGTTTCTCAGATTACAATATTTGAAGAACAAGAGGCTGGAAGTTCTGTGTACTCCGTGGATGCGACTTACCTAGGTAGAACCCAGTATGTGGACTAGTTGGAGATACTTGGAGTTACAGAAATGATGGCCGGCGAGGTGGAGGAGCCAAAACTGTCAGCCTCCAACCCACGTATTTGGTGCTTGGAGGTACTGAGGTTCCATCACTCTGTATCTTCGTTGGTGCCAGTTGGTAATCAACACCAAATGCAGGAGAACAAAAGCACATTTTAAGGAATACATACAACCAAAACTAGAGACAATATAGACTTACTGTCTTCTTTGTAGAATCGGTATGGACTCGCATGAGAAGTTCTAATGTACCCTAGTTCAACGGAAAAATGAGGCGAACGCACCAATGGTCGCACCCAATCCCCCGTCTTCCGAACCGTCCTCGTACCTGGGACAGTTTCGTTGTCTCTTTCTGAACTTGAGATTCAGACATTTTTGAATGACCGAGAATTATAACTCAGGGGCTGGCACGGATGATGTCTGTGTCTAAAACTAAACTGTTTCTAATGTATTTTTATATTTTTGAATGTAGATAATAAGAATATCTAATGTTATTAATTACTGTACCGACAAGGGTCTTCCCATCCCATTTTATACAAAATAAACGTTTCCATTTTGCTTTTTAAATCTGTTTCGTTCCTGATGTTTGCATTGGAAATATTAGAGTAATTAATAAATCAATCAGCGGAGGTCTTTACAAAGCGCATTAGTGAAGAACTGTAAAACGACAAGGCTTTGTACCCGGTGTGCCAGGATGGCACGCCTGGTGCCAACTCTCCCCTCTCACCGAATATATTTGTTCATGTAGTGTCATCGTCTGTTCTGTAACAATTCATAAGGAATCTGTTAGTTTGGCCTTGGGCAGTAAATGAATCTTACACAGCAGATATACAATACCCGGCTCTTATAAAGACAATGAATTCAGGCATTTTATAGGGGTATTACCAGATATATAAACACCACATTGCTGTTATTCTGTACTGTAAGTGCCCTAATCCCAGATCTTTACCTGCAGATGTGAATAGAACATTTATAGATCTTATTATGACAACCCATAGTACATAATGTAACGAGAGAGGACCAGGGGGTTTCTTCTTACTTTATAAATATTCTGTGATTTCGGCCTCTGTATGTGTCAGATGACAGACTCTGAACAAGGACAGGAATAGGGATGTGATGGGACCCTATAGCACCTGTTGAGGGGTGGGATATATTGGGCAACAAGTGTACAGTCCGTTCTTGGAAGTCAATGTATTTAAGCAGGAAAAATGGGCACGCGGCTCAATTAGGAAATGGATGTGAGCGACTTTGACAAGGGCCAAATGGTGATGACTGGGTGAGAGCATCTCCAAAACGGCAGGTCTTGTGGGATGTTCCCGGTGTGCAGTGGTTAGTACCAAACCAAAAGGTGTCCATGGAAGGACAACTGGTGAAACCCACCGGGCCATGGGCGCACAAGGATCATTGATGAGCGAGGGCTATAACCTGTCTGGTCCAGTCCCACAGAAGAGCTGCTGTAGCACAAATTGCTGAAAAAGTTAATGCTGGCTATGATAGGAAGGTGTCAGCACACACAGAGCATCGCAGCTTGCTGCGTAGTCATAGACCAGTCAGAGGGTCCATGCTGACCCCTTCCTCCGCTGAAAGTGGGCACGTGAGCAGTAAAACTGGACCATTGAGAAATAGAAGAAGGTGTCCAGTCTGTTGCATCACATTTTCTTTTACATCATGTGGATGTCCAGGTGTGTGCGCTTCATTTACCTGGGGAAGAGATGGTACCATGATGCACTATGGGAAGGAGGGAGGGTAATTCTCTGGGCAATGATCTGCTGGGAAACCTGGGTCCTGGCTTTCGTGTGGATGTTACTTTGACTCGTACCACCTACCTAAACATTGATGCAGACCAAGTACAACCCTTTGTGGCAGCGGTATTCCCTGAGGGCAGTGGCCGCTTTCAGCAGGATATTGCACCCTGAAAAAATTGTCCAGGAACGGTTTGAGGAACATGACAAAGAGTTCAATGTGTTAACTTGGCCTCCAAATTTATCAGATCTCAATCCGATTGAGCACCTCTGATGTGCTGAAAAAACAAGTCCGAGCCATGGATGCCGCACCTCACAACTTGCAGGACTTAAAGGATCTGCTGCTAACGTCTTGGTGCCAGATACCACAGGACACCTTCAGGGGTCTGTGGAGTCCATGCCTCGACGGTCAGAGCTGTTTTGGCAGCACAAGGGGGACATACACAATATTAAGGCAGGTTGTTTTAATGTTGGAGTTGACCGGTATGTGTATATCTATCTCTACATGATTTACTGATCTTATTTGAAGGAACTCTTACTGTCCATAGGCTGAGAATGTTTCTAGCATTAATTTGTGGAGTTACATAAGTTTTTCTTTTTGTCACAAGACACAACTCCATTCAGAAGCGACCCCCAATGAACAAGAAACATTTCAAAGACGTTTTTTTTTTTCACAAACATTCAATTTTTTTTTTTCATTTTAAATATGCAAATAAAAAAACAAAAAAACAAAAAAAAAAACAAAACCAAAATCTCGTTCCAGAAAAGAAAAGAAATGTTTAAAAACAGCAGCTTGTTGTATCTGCAGGAGAAGTGGCACACGGAGGATGGAACGGGTAGGAGGACCACTACAATGTTCCTTTTCCTTTCTCATAAGTGTTCCCTCTTCTCTGCGTTGTCTTCATGTCATTAAGTGCATTTCTCAGGGCATGTGAATAACAAATTTACAATGACATTGGCAGAATGTTCCTCTTGCTGCTGGGATAGAGATGGATCGTTCTGCAGTTCTGTGACCGTATATCAGCATTTAATCTATCAGAGTGGGAGGAGATAGGAACATACCAACCTCTGTATCTATCATATTGCTATAACAGGAGAATAATTCATCACTGTAGCCAGAAGAGGGCAGTGTTTACACACCACCTGTAGTCATATTACAGCATTTAGGTCAGACATGGACAACCTCCAGGTGTTGTGAAACCTCGATTCCCAGTATACCCTTCTAGCTACTGCCTGTTAAAGCATGTGCTTGTAGTTTCACCTGGAGAGCCACAGGGTGGCCAAGCCTGGTTTAGGTCACATTGGATTCATCAGATTAACTAAGAGCCAATTTTCAAGATAAATATGTCAGTAATTTGTGTTTTTGTTTTTTTTTTGCAGTTTACTCTCAGCTACCGTGCTATTTAATTACACCGGAGAAAATTATATTTTTAGATTATTTTTTTTGTCCAGATAAACAATCATTTTGCTAAATAATTATGTAATAGGAGGCAAATGTAACATTAAATAGCAAATAGAATCCTTATTTTTTTCCTGCAAAATGTTTTAGAACCTCATATGAGATTGGAGATGCATTGACCCTCTCATACTTATGTATAGTGGGCAGGTAAAGTCTAGCTACAGTGATTAAATCATCCAATTACGAGAATGACCAGCAGGTGGCAGCAGAGGAACCTGGCTGAGCTGGGTCCCAGCTGCAGGTGGGCGAGGTAACGGCTCTTAGACTCCCGTATATCTTCACATCCACAGAACTAACACCTGACTGCAAGGAATGGGGCAGCACTTTCATCCCGTCACCACCATCACCGTTGTCACTGTCCAGCAAGATTTTGGAGCACAACTTGGTTTTGGGGTGTTATCATTTGGAAGAGGAGGCAGCATCCTTAATTCTCTAGATCTCCAACATCTTCTCCATCACATGTGCTGCTGTGCTTCTTGGAAAATATAACATACACATGGAATCCCGTGCAAGCTGCAGGGCGGGAATATCCGTGCCAGAGAATGCGTCTCTCTAAGTTCATGTGCCGGAGAAGAGGCCCACACAGCGGACATACCAAGCAAACAGCCCCTGCAGGAAGGACAGAGAGGGGAAAGAGGACACATTACCAAACAGCCAGGATCTCGCACAAGTCATCTCTTATGTCTACTATGGTGGAAATGATTGGCTGATAAAGACATGTAAATAGACACTATTTATTGGGTGACCGATGTTGTTTGCCTTCTGTATGGTGCTGCGAACCTCAAGACAGTACATGGTATAACCGTACAATACAGTAAACAGCGAACACTACAACTCTCAGCACAGCTACTGGGGTGCAAGGGGTATTAATCAGCGCAAACTAGAAACAGTGCCCATTAGCGTGGGTGCAACTAACAGGTTTAGAGTCACCAAAAGAGGTGAAAAGACAATGGAGGAGTGGAATCTATGGGCAGAGAACCCAAGGAGGAGATGCGCAGTGTAGCTGGTGAGCAAAAGTTATAGGTAATGAGAACAGGAGGGAAGAGGGTCCTGCTCAATAGAGCTTACACTCTAAAGGGAAAGTGGCAGACAAACAGATGACACACACAGCACACAGCAATGTGTATGTAAAGGACTGACTGACGTACACAAGATTGGCTGATTGACGTGTGTAATGTCACAGAGTGAACGCAGTGACAGTCTATGTAGCAGATTAGTGTGTGATTAGTGTGTGATTGGATGGTGATGTCACACAGTGAGGACAGTCACAGTCTATGTAGCAGGTTAGTGTGTGATTGGATGGTGATGTCACAGACTGTGTGACTGTCCTCACTGTGTGACATCACCATCCAATCACACACTAATCGCACACTAACCTGCTACATAGATTGTGTGACTGCACTCACTGTGTGACATCACCATCCAATGTAGCAGGTTAGTGTGTGATTGGATGGTGATGTCACACAGTGAGTGCAGTCACACAATCTATGTAGCAGGTTAGTGTGCGATTAGTGTGTGATTGGATGGTGATGTCACACAGTGAGGACAGTCACACAGTCTATGTAGCAGATTAGTGTGTGATTGGATGGTGATGTCACACAGTGAGGACAGTCACACAGTCTGTGACATCACCATCCAATCACACACTAACCTGCTACATAGACTGTGTGACTGCGCTCACTGTGTGACATCACCATCCAATCACACACTAACCTGCTACATACTGTGTGACTGTCCTCACTGTGTGACATCACCATCCAATCACACACTAATCACACACTAATCTTCTACATAGATTGGATGGTGATGTCATACAGTGAGGACAGTCACACAGTATGTAGCAGATTAGTGTGTGATTAGTGTGTGATTGGATGGTGATGTCACACAGTGAGGACAGTCACACAGTATGTAGCAGGTTAGTGTGTGATTGGATGGTGATGTCACAGACTGTGTGACTGTCCTCACTGTGTGACATCACCATCCAATCTATGTAGCAGATTAGTGTGTGATTGGATGGTGATGTCACACAGTGAGGACAGTCACACAATCTATGTAGCAGGTTAGTGTGTGATTAGATGGTGATGTCACACAGTGAGGACAGTCACACAGTATGTAGCAGATTAGTGTGTGATTGGATGGTGATGTCACACAGTGACGACAGTCACACAATCTATGTAGCAGATTAGTGTGTGATTGGATGGTGATGTCACACAGTGACGACAGTCACACAATCTATGTAGCAGGTTAGTGTGTGATTGGATGGTGATGTCACACAGTGAGGACAGTCACACAGTCTGTGACATCACCATCCAATCACACACTAACCTGCTACATAGATTGTGTGACTGTCGTCACTGTGTGACATCACCATCCAATCACACACTAATCTGCTACATAGATTGTGTGACTGTCCTCACTGTGTGACATCACCATCTAATCACACACTAACCTGCTACATAGATTGTGTGACTGTCCTCACTGTGTGACATCACCATCCAATCACACACTAACCTGCTACATAGATTGGATGGTGATGTCACACAGTGAGGACAGTCACACAGTCTGTGACATCACCATCCAATCACACACTAACCTGCTACATAGATTGTGTGACTGTCCTCACTGTGTGACATCACCATCTAATCACACACTAATCTGCTACATAGATTGTGTGACTGTCCTCACTGTGTGACATCACCATCCAATCACACACTAACCTGCTACATACTGTGTGACTGTCCTCACTGTGTGACATCACCATCCAATCACACACTAACCTGCTACATACTGTGTGACTGTCCTCACTGTGTGACATCACCATCCAATCACACACTAACCTGCTACATACTGTGTGACTGTCCTCACTGTGTGACATCACCATCCAATCACACACTAACCTGCTACATACTGTGTGACTGTCGTCACTGTATGACATCACCATCCAATCTATGTAGCAGGTTAGTGTGTGATTGGATGGTGATGTCACACAGTGAGGACAGTCACACAATCTATGTAGCAGGTTAGTGTGTGATTGGATGGTGATGTCACAGACTGTGTGACTGTCCTCACTGTGTGACATCACCATCTAATCACACACTAATCTGCTACATAGACTGTGTGACTGCACTCACTGTGTGACATCACCATCCAATCACACACTAACCTGCTACATAGATTGGATGGTGATGTCACACAGTGACCGCAGTCACACAATCTATGTAGCAGGTTAGTGTGTGATTGGATGGTGATGTCACAGACTGTGTGACTGTCCTCACTGTGTGACATCACCATCCAATCACACACTAACCTGCTACATAGATTGTGTGACTGCACTCACTGTGTGACATCACCATCCAATCACACACTAACCTGCTACATAGATTGTGTGACTGTCGTCACTGTGTGACATCACCATCCAATCACACACTAATCTGCTACATAGATTGTGTGACTGTCGTCACTGTGTGACATCACCATCCAATCACACACTAACCTGCTACATAGATTGTGTGACTGTCGTCACTGTGTGACATCACCATCCAATCACACACTAACCTGCTACATAGATTGGATGGTGATGTCACACAGTGACCGCAGTCACACAATCTATGTAGCAGATTAGTGTGTGATTAGTGTGTGATTGGATGGTGATGTCACACAGTGACCGCAGTCACACAGTCTATGTAGCAGATTAGTGTGTGATTAGATGGTGATGTCACACAGTGAGGACAGTCACACAATCTATGTAGCAGGTTAGTGTGTGATTGGATGGTGATGTCACACAGTGAGGACAGTCACACAGTCTGTGACATCACCATCCAATCACACACTAACCTGCTACATAGATTGTGTGACTGCGGTCACTGTGTGACATCACCATCCAATCTATGTAGCAGGTTAGTGTGTGATTGGATGGTGATGTCACACAGTGAGTGCAGTCACACAGTCTATGTAGCAGATTAGTGTGTGATTAGATGGTGATGTCACACAGTGAGGACAGTCACACAGTCTGTGACATCACCATCCAATCACACACTAACCTGCTACATAGATTGTGTGACTGTCCTCACTGTGTGACATCACCATCTAATCACACACTAATCTGCTACATAGACTGTGTGACTGCACTCACTGTGTGACATCACCATCCAATCACACACTAACCTGCTACATAGATTGTGTGACTGTCGTCACTGTGTGACATCACCATCCAATCACACACTAATCTGCTACATAGATTGTGTGACTGTCGTCACTGTGTGACATCACCATCCAATCACACACTAACCTGCTACATAGATTGTGTGACTGTCGTCACTGTGTGACATCACCATCCAATCACACACTAACCTGCTACATAGATTGGATGGTGATGTCACACAGTGACCGCAGTCACACAATCTATGTAGCAGATTAGTGTGTGATTAGTGTGTGATTGGATGGTGATGTCACACAGTGAGGACAGTCACACAGTATGTAGCAGATTAGTGTGTGACTGGATGGTGATGTCACAGACTGTGTGACTGTCCTCACTGTATGACATCACCATCCAATCACACACTAACCTGCTACATAGACTGTGACTGTCCTCACTGTGTGACATCACCATCCAATGTAGCAGATTAGTGTGTGATTAGTGTGTGATTGGATGGTGATTTCACACAGTGAGGACAGTCACACAATCTATGTAGCAGATTAGTGTGTGATTAGATGGTGATGTCACACAGTGAGGACAGTCACACAATCTATGTAGCAGGTTAGTGTGTGATTGGATGGTGATGTCACAGACTGTGTGACTGTCCTCACTGTGTGACATCACCATCTAATCACACACTAATCTGCTACATAGACTGTGTGACTGCACTCACTGTGTGACATCACCATCCAATCTATGTAGCAGGTTAGTGTGTGATTGTGTGACTCTGCTGTGACATCACCATCCAATCACACACTAACCTGCTACATAGATTGTGTGACTGCACTCACTGTGTGACATCACCATCCAATCACACACTAACCTGCTACATAGATTGGATGGTGATGTCACACAGTGAGCGCAGTCACACAATCTAATCACACACTAACCTGCTACATAGACTGTGTGACTGTCCTCACTGTGTGACATCACCATCCAATCACACACTAACCTGCTACATAGATTGTGTGACTGTCCTCACTGTGTGACATCACCATCCAATCACACACTAACCTGCTACATAGATTGTGTGACTGCGCTCACTGTGTGACATCACCATCCAATCTATGTAGCAGGTTAGTGTGTGATTGGATGGTGATGTCACACAGTGAGTGCAGTCACACAGTCTATGTAGCAGATTAGTGTGTGATTAGATGGTGATGTCACACAGTGAGGACAGTCACACAGTCTGTGACATCACCATCCAATCACACACTAACCTGCTACATAGATTGTGTGACTGTCGTCACTGTGTGACATCACCATCCAATCACACACTAATCTGCTACATAGATTGTGTGACTGTCGTCACTGTGTGACATCACCATCCAATCACACACTAACCTGCTACATAGATTTTGTGACTGTCCTCACTGTGTGACATCACCATCCAATCACACACTAACCTGCTACATAGATTGGATGGTGATGTCACACAGTGAGCGCAGTCACACAATCTATGTAGCAGGTTAGTGTGTGATTGGATGGTGATGTCACACAGTGAGGACAGTCACACAATCTATGTAGCAGGTTAGTGTGTGATTGGATGGTGATGTCACACAGTGAGGACAGTCACACAGTCTATGTAGCAGGTTAGTGTGTGATTAGATTGTGTGACTGCGCTCACTGTGTGACATCACCATCCAATCACACACTAATCTGCTACATAGATTGGATGGTGATGTCACACAGTGAGTGCAGTCACACAGTCTGTGACATCACCATCCAATCACACACTAACCTGCTACATAGATTGTGTGACTGCGGTCACTGTGTGACATCACCATCCAATCTATGTAGCAGGTTAGTGTGTGATTGGATGGTGATGTCACACAGTGAGTGCAGTCACACAATCTATGTAGCAGGTTAGTGTGTGATTGGATGGTGATGTCACAGACTAGTGTGTGACTGGATGGTGATGTCACACAGTGAGGACAGTCACACAGTCTGTGACATCACCATCCAATCACACACTAACCTGCTACATAGATTGTGTGACTGTCCTCACTGTGTGACATCACCATCCAATCTATGTAGCAGGTTAGTGTGTGATTGGATGGTGATGTCACACAGTGAGTGCAGTCACACAATCTATGTAGCAGGTTAGTGTGTGATTGGATGGTGATGTCACAGCAGAGTCACACAATCACACACTAACCTGCTACATAGATTGGATGGTGATGTCACACAGTGAGTGCAGTCACACAGTCTATGTAGCAGATTAGTGTGTGATTAGATGGTGATGTCACACAGTGAGGACAGTCACACAGTCTGTGACATCACCATCCAATCACACACTAACCTGCTACATAGATTGTGTGACTGTCCTCACTGTGTGACATCACCATCCAATCACACACTAATCACACACTAATCTGCTACATTGGATGGTGATGTCACACAGTGAGGACAGTCACAGTCTATGTAGCAGGTTAGTGTGTGATTGGATGGTGATGTCATACAGTGAGGACAGTCACACAGTATGTAGCAGGTTAGTGTGTGATAGACTGTGTGACTGTCCTCACTGTGTGACATCACCATCCAATCACACACTAACCTGCTACATAGATTGGATGGTGATGTCACACAGTGAGGACAGTCACACAGTCTATCACACACTAATCACACACTAACCTGCTACATACTGTGTGACTGTCCTCACTGTGTGACATCACCATCTAATCACACACTAACCTGCTACATAGATTGTGTGACTGCACTCACTGTGTGACATCACCATCCAATCTATGTAGCAGGTTAGTGTGTGATTGGATGGTGATGTCATACAGTGAGGACAGTCACACAGTATGTAGCAGGTTAGTGTGTGATTAGTGTGTGATAGACTGTGTGACTGTCCTCACTGTGTGACATCACCATCCAATCACACACTAACCTGCTACATAGATTGGATGGTGATGTCACACAGTGAGCGCAGTCACACAATCTATGTAGCAGGTTAGTGTGTGATTGGATGGTGATGTCATACAGTGAGGACAGTCACACAGTATGTAGCAGGTTAGTGTGTGATTAGTGTGTGATAGACTGTGTGACTGTCCTCACTGTGTGACATCACCATCCAATCACACACTAACCTGCTACATAGATTGGATGGTGATGTCACACAGTGAGGACAGTCACACAGTCTATCACACACTAATCACACACTAATCTGCTACATTGGATGGTGATGTCATACAGTGAGGACAGTCACACAGTATGTAGCAGGTTAGTGTGTGATTGGATGGTGATGTCACACAGTGAGGACAGTCACACAGTATGTAGCAGGTTAGTGTGTGATTGGATGGTGATGTCATACAGTGAGGACAGTCACACAGTCTGTGACATCACCATCCAGTCACACACTAACCTGCTACATACTGTGTGACTGCGCTCACTGTGTGACATCACCATCCAGTCACACACTAACCTGCTACATACTGTGTGACTGCGCTCACTGTATGACATCACCATCCAATGTAGCAGATTAGTGTGTGATTAGTGTGTGATTAGATGGTGATGTCACACAGTGAGGACAGTCACACAGTATGTAGCAGATTAGTGTGTGATTAGTGTGTGATTGTGTGACTGTCCTCACTGTATGACATCACCATCCAATCACACACTAACCTGCTACATACTGTGTGACTGCGCTCACTGTGTGACATCACCATCTAAATCACACACTAATCACACACTAACCTGCTACATAGACTGGATGATGTCACACAGTGAGGACAGTCACACAGTCTATGTAGCAGGTTAGTGTGTGATTGGATGGTGATGTCACACAGTGAGGACAGTCACACAATCTATGTAGCAGGTTAGTGTGTGATTGAATGACTCTGTGACATCACCATAGTGGTGAATGTGGAAATTTGACGGATGTTTTGTCTTCAGTGAATATTCACTTCCACAATGACTTACAAGTTCACATTTTTTATATTTCCCACCATTCATTCATAATGCGGTAACTGTATTTCAGTTTACAAAGAACACCAGCAAGGTTTACTTACAGCCAGTGGAAGTATTAGCATTCAAAGGACAAGGAGTCTTTGGAAATAAAGGTCCCCTACGCCCTGATGAGGTCCCTGCTCTGCAGACTTTAGTAGGGCCCCGTTATTTCTACCGTACTAAATGTTTCTTCTGATAGTTGGACACCGAAGCAGACGAGCAGTTTTATGCATTAACACAGAGAACCATAACACTAATGAGGTTTAAGACCATCTAGTAACAGTAGCTATTACACGAATCTATATAAGTCATTGATTACCATCAAGAAAACTGATGAATATTTCACGTCACACATAAAACAGTCAGTATAGTATTAGCTTTGTAGCGAGTTGCTCTATAAGTATTAACTTTGTTATCTCTGGTCAGCTACAGAGGTTATATATAGAAGCTGTTGGAGCACCGTCTAGATTGGTTTTATTTCTCTTTATGAATGTGTTTCATCAGCTTCACACTGTTCGTATTGCTTATTTATTTTAGAGTTTAATTTATTGTTGTGATTTGAATGCATAAAATAGTATAATAGAGGATCATGTTACTAGCACATATATTCATCGGTAATAAGAGAGATAAGACATTTGCAACAGAACAATGAATTGATAAGCAGGAACTGCTAAACAGCCTGTCTGACACCAGCCTTATATATTTACTAAACTGCGGTTTTGAAAAAGTGGAGATGTTGCCTATAGCAACCAATCAGATTCTAGTTATCATTTATTTAGAACATTCTACAAAATGACAGCTACAATTATTAGCTATTGGCAACATCTCCACTTTTTCAAACCTGCAGTTTAGTAAATATACCCCTAAGGCTGGTGTCAGACAGGCTCTTTCCGTTAGGAATGCTCCAGCAATTATATCACTCCGGCTCCCGGGCTGACACATTGAAGCAAATGAGTAAAGCTCATCTCCTGTTACACGGGAGTGCGAGTACATTGCAACGTCATCAGTGCTGAGTTGCACCCGTGTACCAGGGAGTAACATCCCTCAGTCACTATGGGAGCAATTGAGATTTTTGGCTGGAAAAGCTCCCATCCGATCACCCTAAATTAGGAGTTTCTCTTCTAGAAGACATTTACTCACTTAGGAAGGTCTGTTTTCAGATTTCTATGTTGGGGTCTGTGAAGCCTTTCTTCCCCTCATTCACCAGCACTGGTTTCTCTGTCCGCGTGTGCCAGACAAGAATCTGAAATTTGCACCAAAAATTATGTAAATTACAATGGTCTTCATAATAAAGCCCCACACCACAACGTAGCCATATGCTGGATTCACAGTGAATAAGACTGATGTGGAATATGCCAGTGGTCGATCATCAGAATTATGTGTGAATAAGAATATTGCCAGATATTCAGCAGATGGGACAGCGAGTTTGGCACCTGTTGGAACAACACGACTCCTGCCTGACGTAACAGATACCATGTGATGAGATTGTAGAATGTTCAGAGTTCTAGAAAAACGGAATTTGGAATCCTCGTAACTTAGTAGCAATGTAGATGTCACGTCATTAGATTAGAAGAGATGCATCTAGCACATGGACTTTGGTATATATCCCAGCCTGACAGCACTGGGGTCATGAGTTCAAGTCCTGACCATGGCCCTATCGGTGGAGTTTGTATGTTCTCCCCATGACTGCATAAGTTTTCTCCCACAGTCCCAAAAATTATTACTAGGTTAATTGGTTGCTGACTAATATAGACCCGTGTGTGTGTGTGTTAGGGAATTTAGACTAAAAGCTCCAATTGGGCAGGGACTGATGTTAAAGATAAATATTCTCTGTACAGCGCTGCATAATATGATGGCACCATACAGGGTCGGACGGGCCCGCCGGGGGACCAGTCTATCCACCGGTAGGCCCCGACCCTGATCGCTCCCCTCTTCGTTGGTGGGGGGAGCGAGTAACTGAAGGGAAAAAAAAACAACAAAACAAACCTCGCGTGACTGCGGCGCCGTACGCACTGAATGCCGGGCGTGACGTCATCACGCCCGATATTCAGTGAGCAGCGCCGCAGACAGAAGACAGACGAGAAGAAGGTAGCAGATAGAAAAGGTAAGTGAGGGAATGGAAGAAAGAAGGGAGCATGAAGGCAGACTGAAGGGGGAGCATGATGGCAGAGTGAAGGGCTAAGCATGTTGGGGCTGGAGGAAGGCCTAAGTATTAATTGTTGGTCCTATTGATTTAATGACAGGGCTGGTTGGAATCTTCTAAATGTACTCATTATTATTTCCAAATAGGGCCCTCAACATTCCAGGATCCAGACAAGCTGCAACTAAAGAAACCTGCAGCTACAGGTGGTAAAAGTGACAACAGGTACGACAGTCTGTCAAATATTCTGAGTCTAGTGCAGGCTTAGCTAACCTGTGGCACTCCAGGTGTTGTGAAACTACAAGTCTCAGCACACCCTTCCAGCAATAATCTGCTATTGTCAAAGCATGCTGGGGCTTGTGGTTTCACAACACCTGGAGTGCCACAGGTTAGCCAAGCCTGGTCTAGTGGGACAATCCCGATTTATGGTGACTGTTCTGCCCAATCTAAGGGCAGGTCAGACTGTGTACTCTTTATACACACACTGCATTCTTTATATACTACACTATGATGCTAGCTGACCTTCGTGGGCTGACCACTCCCCCTCTAGTCTCTCCTCTATGATGGCTGGCCACACCCCCTCTGGTGGGTCCCTAGCGTTGCAGTCCCCCGGTGGGCCCTTCATGTCCCAGTCCGACACTGGCACTATATATATATATATATATAAAATCCTGCTCTGTTTCCCAGAATGCTTAGCCAGTACAGCAAAGGAGTAAGCACTATATGGCGCCCCCTGTGTCCTGGCTGCGTGTCACACATGAATGACCAAGCTCTTACCTTAGTGCAGTTGTCTGCTTTGGGTTCCAGGTCGCTCAGGGTCACCAGCTCCCTCAGCAGGCTGCTCTCCTGGTAACCCCCTTTCACTCCTCGTAATTTAAAATACGCCTGCGGCCGCTGCAGTATGAGCCGCAGGTTGACGGCAAATCCCGCCATGTCTATTGCAAATGGTCTGTGCGGGTCAAACACAGTCTTCCACCCATAAACTTTCCCGGCAGCGTTGACTTTCGGCGACTCGTACCGCAGTCCTCCGACAAATGCCACCGGCCACACCGACACTTTTCTGGTATTCCGCAACTACGGTTACAAAACATGCGGTTAGTAGTCACAGCGGAAGTCTAAACACTGGAAGTATTTCAAACTAGCATAGTCATATCTCAGATACTTCTTCCTAATACGGATTAATATCTTCTATTATACTGTGGCAGTTATGAACAGGATAAATATGTTCAGTTACAGACAATAAGACTCAGAGCCACCAGATCAATGATTACCGTATTTTTCGCTCCATAAGACGCACTTTTTCTCCCCAAAAAAGTGGGGGGAAAAGTGTGTGCATCTTATGGAGCGAATACTACATTGCTCACCACCTGAGTATTCTCAGGCTCAGTGCGCGGCTGCGTGTCTAAACCGGAAGTCTGTTCTATTGGTCTACTGACCGCTTCCTATTCCTCTTCTATCCTCGTCTTGCCATGTGGTGCCCTGTGTCCTCCCAGCCTCGTCTTGCCGTATTGTGTATCAGTCGATTGTGCGGAGGTCTCCCGAACACCAGCTTTTCCTTCCAGTGAGTAACACCGGTCTGAAATTTTCTAATAATAAAATGCTGTGACAGAAATGTCCTGCGTGCTGTTTATTTCTTCTTTGCCTGTATGAACAGGACATTTCTCACACACTTATGATGTTGGTGAAAGAAGTCTTCAGCCTCTTATGGAATCTCTGAGCTGTTGTGTGCAGTATTCAGTCTAAGCGGGCTACATGCCGACTGATCTTTGTTAGTGTGTTGCCCCAAGAGCTGAAAACATTTTTGGGGTTGTTTGTACAGCCGGATGTTGTGCGGTCAGCATGTGGACCAAGCACCCTCCAGTGTGGACAGATTGAGCAGTAATTGTACTGGCACTTAGCAGAGTGTCCGGATTGGGTTGTGTGTGGCCTGGGGACTATATTGTCTGTTCACATGTAGTTAAACAACACAGGAAGACGTGTATGCTGTAGAGTCGGTACTGTACTGTGACAACCAGGACACAGCATATGTATAGCATATTTTTTTTCCTTCCTGTTTTCCTCCTCTAAAAAATAGGTGCGTCTTATGGTCAGGTGCGTCTTATGGAGCGAAAAATACAGTATATAATAGACAGGTAATGGTAATATCTGTATAAACTCCTATAAATAATATCTGTATAAACGGTGAGTTCTGATGTCACTGATTACAAATGATGTCATCACGTTCATTAGGTAAACCTGTGTACTACAAGGAACAATGTATCACCTACTTATTACAGATACTTAGTTACTTTGGATTCCTGTCACCTGCAGCCTTGTGCTTTCTATGGCCACGGTGACTTCTAATATCCATATTATTTCCAGTAGGTCGGGTGCATTAAGCTATATATAAACTAAGCCCGTTCCTCTTACATGTAGCTTGTCCCTCAGGTCAGTGGTAACTCTCTGTCACAGTTTGAAGTGTGATAGATATTTTGGAAGCTCACGTACATTTCGGTAATGGTCTGGTGCACGTTAAGATGTACACAAAGACCGGTATAATGACTCAAACTTTGGCAGTCAAGACAAAGGTCCTGTCTGTCGGGATGGTGGGACGGTCCCCCCAAATCGGGGCATCTAGGACATGTGCAACAATAAACACACATTAAACACACAGTTTGACAGGCGCAGAATTTAAGCTCATCGCAGAACAAAACAAGTCAGCTAATTATATTTCTAGATGTAGCTTAAATAAAAAACAATCCATAAAACCTTCATTTTAGTTGCACAAATTAACATATGTTCCAAAAGAAAGAGAAATACTATTTGAGGGGCAATTCCTATATATCAGGAGTTTATCTACAGCGTGTAGATCTATATTCAAATCCATATTGTAACCAATGTCAGAGGATGTGACGTCCTCTGCTAGTATCCAGATTGTAACCAATGTCAGAGGATGTGACGTCCTCTGCTAGTATCTAGATTGTAACCAATGTCAGAGGATGTGACGTCCTCTGATTGTATCCAGATTGTAACCAATGTCAGAGGATGTGACGTCCTCTGATTGTAACCAATGTCAGAGATGTGACGTCCTCTGCTTGTGTCCAGATTTCTGTACATAACATTATGCTGTCACAGTTGGGCCATAACAACATGTAGATTCTGGCATGTTTGTCTTATAACTCTCCCCCCCCCCAAATCTTTGTTATTTTAAGTTTTCTTGTCTTGTACTTCTTCCTACCACAAGAGGCATTTTTTTAAAAAATCATCTTAAAACAATTTTTTTTTTTGTTTTATCATCATTGACACAATGTGGCGCTATTCTTTATAGATGATCAGAGCAGTAACACCAGGAGGCCGTCACCCCAGTGGGTAAAGCAAGTTCACTCTCAGCTGTCCCACGTGGCCAGGGTGCAGTATCTGGTTATACAGGTAGAGTGGGCCAGGGAGTGAACGGACAACCAAAGGGTCTGCTGAAGGCCACTATAGATCAGTGATGGGCATGTGAGGCCCTCTAACCTTCAAAAGGGCCACAATTCACTCAAACTCCTTAAGTTAAAACAGCAAATTTAATCAAAGAAAGAGACATCAATATATAATATGTTACTGGCGTGCAAGAAAGGGCTGACAACGAATGGGTTACATACACCTCCACCCTCTTACGTACATCTGAATAACCCCAAAATAACTTTCTAATATGAAAAAAAAAAAAAAAAAAAATCCCTCCAAAATTACTTCTAAACCCCCCCCCATCAGCCAGTCACTAAAATGCTCCCACTCCAACCTGCCACTCCCACTAAACCCAAAACACTACGTATGCGGTCAGACCCCACGTGTATTCTCTTCAGACTCCCCCACCCCCCCCCCATATGTCACTCAAGCTCCTCACCCACCGTGCCGACTGCAATTGTGGGATTACTGAGAGAACATTGGATATTATGTCCACTGCTGTCTGATCGCTGTAGTGCATGGATTTAACACCGATATCCATGATGCACTGTAATAGGTGATATTATACTGAAACATACTACCACATATAGCACATTACACTGTAGTAAAACAAAGGTCCAACGCATACTGGAGCAGGGACACTGCATGACCAGTGCTGGATTGTGAATAAGTAAGTGAAGAGGACTGTTATGGGAAGATTATAAAGAGGGTGTGGGGGGGCATTTTAATTTAACTTTGAAAGAGCACCATTGGAAACAGCCATTCATGAGAATGGGGCCTAAGCATTCACTCGTGTGAATTGATAGACTGCAGTCTTACTGGTTCTCATCAATGTTACATTACCCTGTTTCTGCATCTCTGATGCCACAAATTAGATTATAAATGCAATTGAACTGGTAAATGTGCCACTAAAAATTCAACTTGTTCCTAAACCTCTAAACGCTGGAACCTTCGTTAATGTGTGTAGATCAGTACGAGTCTTTTGAGTAGAAAGTTGTGTAGAGTTCAGGGCACCTTTAAACAAGTTCTATACTGCAGGAAATTGCAGAGTAACACCACAAATACATGACAGTAATTACAGTAATTGTATTTGAAGTCTGCCAATCACACAATGTGTTGCCGACAGCTACTTTATTTTCTAGAACAACGCCTGCGCTCTCTGCAGTTCTCCCCTATCAGAAAATAATGCCCTCCCCAAAATGTTCCCGACCACCTACAGCTGCTGGATGTCACTCCCAATAAGGACTGTTTAAAAGTAACTTCAATTCAGCAACGGCGGCTGAAAACCCAACAATCACATTTTACTCTGACATGCAAAGCACGGGATTCACATTTACATAAATGTACAGTTCATTAATTACACATAATTAACAGGGTGTGAGAGAATAATAGGGACATTTAGGAAAATTGTTCTACAATTAAAGTTGTCAACATTTTAAGTTTATTTCCAGGGTTGCTTTGCACACAAAACACTTTTTTTTTAATTTTAAAGAGAACAAAAATTTGGACAAACCTTTAAAACCTGGAATTGTCCACGGAATGTTGTGTTGCTCATAGCAACCAATGAGATTCTAACAGTCACGTAGTACATTTTAAAAGAGGAAAGCAAACATCGGATTGGTTGCTATGGGTAATACCATTTTTTTATATTTTCAAGTAGGTGAATAACAAACAACATATTGAAATAAAGGGAGACCCACTCACACGCGATACCTACTGTGGGAGATGAACAGCATGTTGTTTATAAATCACAAAATTTAAGGGTAAATGTTATGACTTGAGATATTATTTTCTTTTCGTTATAAAGCGGAAATAGTTTTACTATTAAACCTTTAAATTAAACCCAGTTTGGTAGTATAGGGTTCATACCATAAACACACATATCTTGGTATATTTTCATGCTGTATAATACAAGCTAAATTTGGTCAGGGCCAAACCCCTAGAGAGCAACAGTCTATATAAAGTAACACTAATCCTGGGGGACGTGAAGCATTTTCCTGCAATTTCTGGAAGTCAGCACCTTGTAAAATTATTATAGCATTCTAACGTTTTTGCCCAGCCAAGAAGTGGATTATTTGGACTAAGCTTCCAGGTCTTTTTTTTTTCCCTAAGGTTTGAGAGAATTGGAGGACATACAGTCAGGTCCATAAATATTGGGACATCAACACAATTCTCCTATTTTGGGCTCTATACACCACCACAATGGATTTGAAATGAAACCAACAAGATGTGCTTTAACTGCAGACTTTCAGCTTTAATTTGAGGGTATTTACATCCAAATCAGGGGAACGGTGTAGGAATTATAATGGTTTCTATATGTGCCTCACACTTTTTAAAGGGACCAAAAGTAATGGGACAATTGACTCAAAAGCTATTTAATGGACATGTGTGGGCTATTCCCTCGTCAATTAAGCAGGTAAAAGGTCTGGAGTTGATTCTAGGTGTGACATTTGCATTTGGAATCTGTTGCTGTCAACTCTCAATATGAGACCCAAAGAGCTGTCCCCCATCAGTGAAGCAAGCCATCATTAGGCTGAAAAATCAAAACAAACTCATCAGTGAGATCGCAAAAACATTAGGTGTGGCCAAATCAACTGTTTGGAACATTCTTAAAAAGAAAGAATGCATCGGAGAGCTCAGCAACACCAAAAGACCCGGAAGACCACGGAAAACAACTGTGGTGGATGACAGAAGAATTTTTCCCCTGGTGAAGAAAAACCCCTTCACAACAGCTGGCCAAATCAAGAACACTCTCCAGGAGGTAGGTGTATATGTGTCAAAGTCAACAATCAAGAGAAGACTTCACAAGAGTGAATATAGAGGGTTCACCACAAGATGTAAACCATTGGTGAGCCACAAAAACAGGAAGACCAGATTAGAGTTTGGCTAACAACATCTAAAAAAGCCATTACAGTTCTGGAACAACATCCTATGGACAGATGAGACAAAGATCAACTTGTACCAGAGTGATGGGAAGAGAAGAGTATGGAGAAGGAAAGGAACTGCTCATGATCCAAAACATACCACCTCATCAGTGAAGCATGGTGGTGGTAGTGTCATGGCGTGGGCATGTATGGCTGCCAATGGAACTGGTTCCCTTGTATTTATTGATGATGTGACTGCTGACAAAAGCAGCAGGATAAATTCTGAAGTGTTTTGGGCAATATTATCTGCTCATATTCAGTCAAATGCTTCAGCACTCATTGGACGGCGCTTCACAGTGCAGATGGACAATGACCCGAAGCATACTGCAAAAGCAACCAAAGAGGTTTTTAAGGCTAACAAGTGGAATGTTATGCAATGGCCAAGTCAATCACCTGACCTGAATCCCAAGAAAAAGCAGGAACTGAAGACATTTGCAGTAGAGGCCTGGCAGAGCATCACCAGGGATGAAACCCAGCATCTGGTGATGTCTATGCGTTCCAGACTTCAGGCTGTAATTGACTGCAAAGGATTTGCAACAAAGTATTAAAAAGTGAAAGTTTGATGTAGGATTGTTTAGTTTGTCCCATTACTTTTGGTCCCTAAAAAAGTGGGAGGCACATATAGAAACCATTGTAATTCCTACACTGTTCACCTGATATGGATGTAAATTCCCTCAAATTAAAGCTGAAAGTCTGCAGTTAAAGCACATCTTGTTTGTTTCATTCTAAATCCATTGTGGTGGTGTATAGAGCCCAAAATATGAGAATTGTGTTGATGTCCCAATATTTATGGACTTGACGTATCTAAATCATTATTGCTTCCAGAATACAGCTTTGCATAATACAGTATATAGTAGCAGGGACATTAATTTAAGGGCTATTCAAACACTAGACAAATTACGAATATTCTCAACTGTTGTTTGCAACTCAAACAATTGCAATAATGAACGAATGTCCGTTTTTATCATATGTAACAAACGTTTGTAACTGTCCGGTTATGAAGTTTCTCCAACCTAGAAACTTTGTTGATGGGCTCAAAGAAATCTTTATTCATATAAGAGCTATTATTTAATAAATTCACCTCCTATGACTGCTATAAGAGCTTCCCAAATAGATGGCAATAAATCAGCAGCCCAGATAATAGACGATAATAAATGTACCATAACATTATAAAGAAACTAATCTTCCAGAAGATTATTAATAGAGAAGATCATTGTGATCTCCCATCAGCTAGCTGTACACACAGGGCCATAGTGTGAGTATACAACAGGACAAATTTAAGATGCACAAGTAATTGTGAACAAGACTGTAGGCTATTTTAAATAATTTTTTCATCTCTATCCAAGAACAAGTTATCATGCCGACCTTCTCCAATATGATGTAGTTGCACAGGGTCATTGAAAACCCACATGAGTATCGTGGTGAGAATTATTACATCTGTCCTTAATGGATGGAGTAAAAGAGGGACTGGTGTCTATGTTATAATCACCTAATAATATCAAGTGACCTTCTAAATGATCTGTTATAACCTTGAGCAGATTAAACAAAAAATACATTTGAGTGGTGAAAGGAGACATACAACGTAGTGTTATACAATATTCCTGGAAGAGAGATATCTACTGCCAAGGTCAAGAGTCACCTCGGAACATTAAATTGAATCTGTTTTACTCGTTAACTTGTGATGTATATTTCTCAAACCATGACATTCTTTTTGCGATATCGTTTCTCCCCTGGCTGTGCTTGAAAGCAGCCACTGGTATGTGTAGTGCAGCTATTCTCTCAACAAAACTAAATAAATAAAAATAAATCCATGATTTCACAAGGGGGTACCCCCTCTCCTCTGCTTAGGGTTTCAGATACCGTTAGTATAGGTAGGAACTGTGTATTAGCTTGGAGGCAGACCCTTTCATTACTAGTCTACGTGTTCTGGGGGAAGTAAATCTTGTCACATTATGGGATGAAGACCTTAGTGGGACCCGTGACCTTGACACAGTCTCATGATTGAGAGAACACTTTTTGAAATACGCATTAACCCGAATGATCAGAAAAAGGTCTCCCAGACAACGGGTGATGATAGCTCCACTATACTCCTCAGTTGTCTGCTTTCAATCTTCTTAAAGTGTCCCAAAGTCTGCAAGTATCTAAACTTCCTCTCTGATCATTTAACCCGTTAATGTGGATGCTTTTTACCATTTTTATGTCAGATACAAAATTAGATTCTTTTATATATATCACAGAATAAAATTACTTTCATCAGGAAATTTGAGGATTACATTTCAATTTACGTCTACACCCTCCTAATGAGGGGCAAGTGTTTGACTATTTGACGGAGCGGTTTATAAATTCTTTGAGGACACGCGGTGGAAGATGATTCTTTGAAGAATTATATTTCTATTTGAACACAAATTGGTTTAGGTCAGCACCTTTACCGCTTGTCTATTGACATTTGGGAAATTTTAGTGGTGAAAAACTGACCTATTTCCAGAAAAGGTCTTTCTAGCACCGATTCCCTTCAACGCTGTGAACCACAAGGAGAAACATTGTTACGGGGCTTCATTTACACTTTTATTAGCTGAGCGTATGCAATTTTATTTGGAGCCTCTAATATACTAGATATTTAGTTGTTTTTTTCCTTTAATATGGTTTCAAACTGCGGATATCCAGCACCCAAGAGAAAATGTGCTCTTTTGGGTTAATAATAATTATATATAACAGCCAAGTGTATTTATTAAAGGGCAAAAATGTCCAAGTTGACTTGAAATATCCATATAATTATCAGTACGTGGTACATTATTTATTGTTATTACTGAGTTAAAGTTAACTTGGCATTTATAAGCAATGACATTATTACTCATTGTTTATACTGATATAATTTACAGTTGTTTATAATGATTATAATGCACGCTATGTTAGGTCATGTATAACATGAATAATCATTATAATCATGTCTAACACAGTTACTGATGAATGCTGAACGGATACCATCACTAGAAAGCACCATTATACAAGTATAACTCACAGGAGTTTATAGGCATATTAATGACACTGGCATTATAATATAAACTCACCTCTTCGAACAGATCGAGGCTGTACGTGTTATCGTCATCGGCAAAATACACGACTCCCGGCAAGCTGCTGTTTCTGTTAAAAGTCTCTCTAAGCCAGCGCAAGGCAAGGTTCCTCTGCATAGTCCCACGGGGTATTCGTGGGTCCCGGGTGTCGCCCCTCAGTTTATAATTACGCGGTGTCTCCACATTAAGATGGGTGTAGTTGAGACCAGAGTCCTGCAGCGTCCGGGTGACCAGAGGGGTGCGGCGCTGAGAGTCCTCCACCAAGATCCAGTGCAGGTTGGGAACATGCAGTAGTGTGTTGGAGAGACGGGTCAGTTCGGCTTTCTGGACCGGTCTGCTGTAGGTGGGGGTGATGACGTGGATGGTTGGGAGGTTTCCCATCCATGGCGGGGGCCGAGTGTACACATATTCAGTCCTAACAACCTCTACAATATCTCTCTCTGAGGAACAGTATTCCCGGGAATCCGAGCCTGGATTTGCATCCCTCCGTCCATCACTCCCGTCCTCTGTAAGAAACAGAGAAATGTTATTGTGAGAGGGCCAATAACACGGGGTCAGATACTGCTGAGTACAACTTCATCAGCTGCCTCTGTGTCACTATCTAACACAGCCAGAGGTTTCCTATAGGCCCCTACATGCCAGGCAGTACTGAATGCTTCATGGAAAATGTGAATACACAGATTTCCTATTTGGCCCAGATCTGGTATGAAGTAGGTCATACATGAAATCCAAGCATCGTACATACGTCACTATTGCTAAAAAGCAACAGCGTGCTGTAAATAACTCTTTAATTAGGAAGTGTCTTGGGACCCGGGTGCATAGTGATTTAGTGCTGCTCCATTCTACACCCAGTAACTGGGCAATTTTGTGGCTTAACCCTGATTAATCCTGGTTTCTCTGCCTTTGAAAAATGTATTTTAAATTCCTAAACCAGTAATTACTTGATATTATATATAAAATAAAGGCCTCCTATAGGGTCTGGTATTCAGATGTGGAAAAAGAGAAAATAACATATATTCCTTAGATCAATACAACTTATCAATGGCCCTGGGGAAGCAGAACGCAGTATCCACATCCCCTACTACGGAATCCTCACTGACACACCCGGACAGTAATCACATAGTATAGTCTGACCTCAAACTTATCTCCAGTAATGTCAGACAGACAGCGGACCCCAAGTCACAAGCAGACTGACAAAGCCAATGCTGAGGGGTGAAATAATGCAGACAAATGAGGAATAATACAGAGATGGAAGACAGTGAGGGGGAAAACATGACCGATGTGTGTAGGAGACTGTGCATAGAGCTTACAGATGTGTTATTGTGGTAATACTGCGATGTATACACTGGACAGGAGGACAGTGTTGTACCTGAGGCGCAGAAAGCTGGGCCAACCAAACCTTACATAGCAAGAATGGCTCTTACCATAGAGATCTATTACTATAGAGATGTGACCTCCTGCGTCCTGCTCTCAGTGTGTGATAGAGGACAATAATCGCTGTACCTAGAGCTACTTTCACCATATGAGACAGCAGCTGAGGGAAAGCACTAATGTTGTACAGTTCTCCTTATTATCTCATATATTACTTAGGCAGGATCGAATCAGTACTCATAACAATACATACATCAATTCACTGAGAACTGCTGAGAATACAGCCTATACATTCACTAGTAACATTGATGTCACATCCATGTCCATGAAGGCAGGAGTGATGTCACTGGTTCCTAGTGACTGGATAGGCTACACTCAGTGATGTCACTGGTTCCTAGTAAATAATGTCAGTAGGTGACAGGCTCACTTAAAACATTGTAAGATACCATTGTTGGCATTATTGAGGGGCTCCCAGCAAGGGAAACCTGTGGCTAATGAAACAGGAAGCATTTCTGACTAGAATGATGAATAATCTTTGATGTAAACACCTTAATTCATGGTGAGAGATCCACTTACATTAGAACTTCACAGTTTTACATTTCATCTTGAATTAAAACGGAAATCATAAGAAATTAAGTTACTGCAATGTGTGGGTGAAATGAGTGTATTTAATGCACCTTATAATCATCATGGAACCTTGTATGTATATAATGCATATAGAGTCCCTGCCCGTCAGCCCTCATTAGCATGCCGACACATCACAGAACCACCTCAGTCATTCTTTGGACACTCAGTAATCCCTTCCCCACATAATCCTCCACCAATCACTGGCGTTCTTACTAAAGGAGCCTATAGACAGTTGTCGGATCCCTCTCAGATTTGACCAGATCTGTATAAACAAAAAAGGACACGAGCATTCAGCACTCTGGCTGGGTCATAGAAGACTCACGTAACGTGGTTGGAAAGTGACAGCACACGTGGTCAGATGTGGTCACCATCTGATCACTTTTATCAGTATCCTGGTCACATCTGATATTACTTGGGATTGGCAGCTTTTTTTGTCCCATACATGCTGCAATTTGTGGTTAATGGGCACCTTAAGCCTGTTAAACACCAGTATCAGGATTGCTGATGAGTGGTTAAGACTCTCTTTGATGTAGGGGAAAATGAGGTGCTCCGAGAATAGCCCACACTATTCAGAACATGACATCTCCAGCATAGACCCTCCTCCATAGGTGGAGTGTCAGCGTCATAGTAACATGCTGACAAGCAGAAAATGAAAGAGCTAGTGAGCAGGGCTTCCTGAAAGCGCTAGTGAGCAGGGCTTCCTGAAAGCGCTAGTGAGCAGGGCTTCCTGAAAGCGCTAGTGAGCAGGGCTTCCTGAAAGCGCTAGTGAGCAGGGCTTCCTGAAAGCGCTAGTGAGCAGGGATTCCTGAAAGCGCTAGTGAGCAGGGCTTCCTGAAACACAACAAGTGTTATACACACAAAGTTCCATGGTATTTAAAATACATTAAAATGTTATAATTTGTGTCCAATTTACATTTTTATGATACTACCTCATAAGAATGAAGAATGTTCACATTTCCCAGCTAAAATGAAACAAAAATCTACAGAACTTCCTAGCAGTGATGAAGCCATGCAGAATGACCTGGTCAGGAGGTGATGGGTATGAGGTTGGTGGTGAGTGGTGGGTATGTCAGGAGTTTATGGGACATTACAGGAAATGCTGAGTAGGGGGTTACAGAGTCTCCTCACCCTTGTGTGCAGTGAGCAGCGGAGACAGGGTGCTGTGATGCCATACTGTGATGAGCAAAGTCCAGGGCAGAACGATCAGTACAATAGCCAGAATGTCCCTTCTCTTCAGCATCTCCAGGGTGGGCTGACCCCAGTAATCCTCATTACCTGAGGAGGACACCCCGATAGCACAGAGAACAGTAAAGCAGACAGGAGAGAGATCAGTATACAGACAGAGGTGCAGGAGACACAGCACAGCTTCACACAGTCACCTCTTACCAGCGATTATAACCCACCCATTGCAGCAGGCTGGGGATCCCAGGCTCTGCCCAGAAGGGGAGGCAGGTCACAGAGAGGCGGGGCCCGGGCCCCTCACTGGCCAGGACCTGTAGAAGAACCGCACAGAAGGAAGCCTGTATGGTAAAGAAAGAATGAGAGTTACAACAGACAGGAGCACTAGAGGGCGCTGTTTACAAGGTAATAACAAGCCAGCTTCAGACTGCAGTGCAAAAACTGATTTATCATCTCAATTGTGACTTGCAAAAGCTCACAGGTAATAACGCAATAAAACCTCATGCTCTGTAATAGAGTAAGCGTCCAGTCATTCCAGCCGGCTACAGGCAAATGTCTCATCTTAAAGTGCACCCATCATCTACACACAGTGCAGGCAGATTTTGTGTGCGGAACGGAAATATTTTCATAAAGAGCCAACATATTACACAGCACTGTACAATCGTAAGAATGCAGAAAATCAATTATCTAGTGAGGCTCAGCACACCAAGATGGGTAATACCTACGCCGTACAAATGTATAACCTGAGTCATTTCACTGCAAAGTTGCTGGAGATAGGAAAACAAAGAGGGGGTGGGTTTTTTTCCCCAAATAAACATAAACAATTTTTATCCTACTTGTTAAATTATTATTCTATTAAGCAATTAATAATTGGTTTTAAGTGTAATTTTTTTTCCAAAAAAAGAAAATCTAACAAGAACATCCTTTATTTTCAAATAACAGAAACACAAGTCTGAAAACTCTGTATGTGCACATTATAAGATGGATCAACATTATTTGTAGGGTTGCAGTTTATATTTGAATGCATTTACATATGCTTACAAAATCTTGTTAGAAGTTGCTCATGCAAACTGCCATATGTCTGTGAACGTCCTACACTAGTCACTGACTACATACAATGCCCTGTTAGCAGACACATGTGACAGCCTAGGGTTCTTATATCCTTCTCCCTATTTACAGATCTCACTAGCTACAAATCACAGGATTGTTGTCAGCACAATACTCTAAGGCCTGGCCGGTAATTGCTTGGTCACTAGATCATACCTGCTTCATAGTCACCTCTTCTATAAAGAGATACGTGGGACTTAAAGTGTTTTGCTGTCTGAGACTCTGAGCTTTGTTCCACTTTATTGGCTGCACAAAAGGGAAGTCTCTCTCTATGTAACAAATGTATATATAAAAATAACATTGAACGCTTATGATGAGGATGAGAAAAGCATATATGTAATATAACCAACCAAACAAAATGAAGCTTCGTTATTTAATAATTGGTATTATAACAATTACTAATAAAGCCGGTGTCTGTTGTGCTATATTCACTTGGCTATAATGTAAGGTCCAGGCTGCTTAAAATCACACCCTATGTATCCATATTGTATCATCATTCATGTGTGCATTCATAGGAAATTCTTAAGCACAAAAACACTAGAATAAGCGACTCAGCCACGCCGGGGGCAGAAAATCAGTAAAATAAAATCTGTGCAGATAGGATGCTGATCGTTTGCCACATGAATCATTTATGAGCAGCACAAGCAGTAATGTTATTATAGTAACTCTTCTACTGCCAGAATCACAGGAGAAACAATATACAGCACATATATACAGTCAGCCTGTAATAGTCTATCCCATGCATTAGTAGGGCCTAGCCAGGAATTACAGGGAACCCGTTGACTAAACATAGTGTGGGGCAGCCATATTGTGTCCTTGATGAGAATGTAGGAACCAATGACCGATGCGGATTGCTAGTGAATTCATAGGGGGCGCTCAGGGAGAATTTATGGCACATCCAGTTGTCAAATTCCCAAACTTCTAGTAATTGCCAGGATGTAAAAGGGTGTTGGGGAGGGAGTACAGCTGCTGCAGTACCACTAACAGCCAGCAGGGCTCTCTGTTGGGTTGTGTTTTGTGGACAATTCTAGGACCGTGTGTATGTAATTTTATCTACACATAATGTTCACTGACGGGCAACCATTTCATACAAATGACCCATATATCATGTTTTGTATTTATTCCACAAGAATGAATGTTTCTACCTCTGTTTGTTCTATTTTCCAATTTCCTGATTTGTTGCCAGTGGCTCCTGTATGCAAATCAGAGGGAGGAGACAGATTCAGCAAATATTTCTGAAATGAGAAAGGGAAGGGCTAGCCCTGTCCCCCGAGGCAGTGTGGCTGGGTGCTCAGATTTGGGCCTTCTGTTATGCGAATAAACAAATAAAAAGATACAAAACATTTAAAAAGATAAAAATAAAGCCTACACATTAAAACAAAAAAGTTTTAAAGCACTTTAATATTTTTTATCAGTTATCACAATTATGAGTTAACTGCTTGTTCATAGATTGTGCAGCTGACCCGACAACTGCAAACCCATCAACCAATCTGCGCCCTGGTGACCGCGTGGGGCCCATTCTGACGGTGAAACAGACAGCGTACACATTATACAACGTGTCACACTGTAGTCTCTGCCGCACAACAGATATAGTGATATGTGACAGTGTGCAGCCAGCACCATCTAACTGGCCAAATGTGTGATACACACAGCTGCTGCGTCTCCCCCACCCGACAACGCTGTGTCCTGGCATTGTGCAGGCACTGGCTGGGCTACTGAGTGACTGATGCCAGACTGCAGTGTTCAGTGAGAACAGATCTTATCTGTGTTGTCTCAGTGAGACAGGGATCTAATTCAATATACATCTATTTTTTTGGTTAGGTACCTACAATATGCAGCAAACCCATACAAAACCCTGTTGTAATGAATGTAATAACAGCTTCAGGGCATTTTTGGCAGGTAATTATCACAATCCTTTCACAACGTAAAGGGGAACGGTCAGTACAAAAATCTGATTGTTCCCCCCTCAAACTACCAGAAAAGGAGAACTGCTGGACAGCTCCGAAATCAAAGGAGGGGCGTCACACGGACTAGTGGAGGGACCGATGTAGTGACTTCTAGAACAAAATCAGGCAATTTATTACGTAACAATAAATACTAACATTATAGTATAGAATAGCGAATCATACCGTAATATTTTACAGTAAATAATCAAAATATAACCAACTTAAACCTGATTTCCTGTGTTTCCCTATGTATTAGCCATCACATGTTGTATGACAGTGACCTTGTGACCTACCCTACTCCCACTAATGTATCCTCACACCTACCCCTACTGTCACCAATACTACTCACACTACTACACCCTCACACCTATACTACCTACACACTCACACCTATACTACACACACTAATGTACCCTCACACCTATACTACACACACTAATGTACCCTCAACACCTATACTACACACACTAATGTACCTTCACAACTACCCCTACTGTCACCAATACCACACACACTAATGTATCCTCACACCTACCCCTACTGTCACCAATACTACTCACACTACTACACCCTCACACCTATACTACACACACTAATGTACCCTCACACCTATACTACACACACTAATGTACCCCCACACCACTACTACACATACTAATGTACCCTCACACCTATACTACACACACTAATGTACCCTCACACCTATACTACTCACACTAATGTACCCTCACACCTATACTACACACACTAATGTACCCTCACACCTATACTACACACACTAATGTACCGTCACACCTATACTACTCACACTAATGTACCCTCACACCTATACTACACACACTAATGTACCCTCACACCTATACTACACACACTAATGTACCCTCACACCTATACTACACACACTAATGTACCCTCAACACCTATACTACTCACACTAATGTACCCTCAACACCTATACTACTCACACTAATGTACCCTCACACCTATACTACACACACTAATGTACCCTCAACACCTATACTACTCACACTAATGTACCCTCAACACCTATACTACTCACACTAATGTACCCTCAACACCTATACTACTCACACTAATGTACCCTCACACCTATACTACACACACTAATGTACCCTCACACCTATACTACACACACTAATGTACCCTCACACCTATACTACACACACTAATGTACCCTCAACACCTATACTACACACACTAATGTACCCTCAACACCTATACTACTCACACTAATGTACCCTCAACACCTATACTACTCACACTAATGTACCCTCACACCTATACTACACACACTAATGTACCCTCAACACCTATACTACTCACACTAATGTACCCTCAACACCTATACTACTCACACTAATGTACCCTCACACCTATACTACACACACTAATGTACCCTCACACCTATACTAATCACACTAATGTACCCTCACACCTATACTACACACACTAATGTACCTTCACAACTACCCCTACTGTCACCAATACCACACACACTAAAATACCCTCACATATATACTACACACACTAATGTACCCTCAACACCTATACTACACACACTAATGTACCCTCAACACCTATACTACACACACTAATGTACCCTCAACACCTATACTACACACACTAATGTACCCTCACACCTATACTACACACACTAATGTACCTTCACAACTACCCCTACTGTCACCAATACCACACACACTAATGTACCCTCACATATATACTACACACACTAATGTACCCTCAACACCTATACTACACACACTAATGTACCCTCACACCTATACTACACACACTAATGTACCCTCACACCTATACTACTCACACTAATGTACCGTCACACCTATCCTACTCACATCTGTACACCCTCACATCTACCCTACTCCCACCTACACTAATGTACCCTCACACCTATCCTACTCAAACATATCCTACTCACACTAATGTACCGACACCTACCCTATTCAAACCTATACTACTCACACTAATGTACGCTCACACCACCTACCCTACTCCCACCTATGCTCCTCACACTGCTACACCCTCACACCACGTACCCTACTCCCACCTATGCTCCTCACACTGCTACACCCTCACACCACGTACCCTACTCCCACCTATGCTCCTCACACTGCTACACCCTCACACCACCTACCCTACTCCCACCTATGCTCCTCACACTGCTACACCCTCACACCACCTACCCTACTCCCACCTATGCTCCTCACACTGCTACACCCTCACACCACCTACCCTACTCCCACCTATGCTCCTCACACTGCTACACCCTCACACCTATACTACTCACACAGGGTATCCCAGTGTTACTACTGTCCCAATCTCCACTCTGAGCCACACTCACTCTTCTTGTCTCACCTGTGTATCCTCTTCCACTTAGAATGTAAGCTCTTGTGAGCATGCCTACCTGCATTTATATTGTCTACCTTGTATGTCCCTGTTTTAAGTACTATCCGGCACCACGGTGCTCTGTCAGACACTAATGATAATAATGTACAAATGAGAAATACTCCTAAGAGGTCACCTTGTTAAATAAAAGTCATTTGTGGTTAGAATGAATAGTAGGGGCCAAATCAGATTAATTCTGTGGGTCAATTATCTAGAACTGAAAGCCCAGATGGAGCTTCACTGTGCAAAAAATGGAGCGGGGCACTGTAGAGCAGATCGCCAAACTGCCCCAAAGTTTTGACGTGGAAACTGGTGATTAAGTGTTATACTCCTGGCTAATAAGATAGGCATCAAATCTGCTTTTAAATCTAGTTAAAGAATTGCCCATCATCACATCCCTAGGCAAAGAATTCCATAGTCTTTCTACTCTTACAGTAAAGAACCCTTTTCTCTGCCGACAGCAAAACAGTCTTTATCCCAGGCCCAATACATTGCTATTTCGCAAATGGAACATATCCAGATCTGGCGTTATATGTAAGACAGGTCTTGTGTCATCATGAAAAGGAAAACGTAACCCTCAGCGGCCTCGCTTAAACCCAGGCTATAAACTCTTGGATTCAACATGCTTTTATGAAAATCTCTCCAGACACAAATTATGAAATGATTATGTAAAACACCTGTGCTAATCAATGCTACTAGCTTTCTGGCAGCACTTTTCCAGGAAGTGTCAAGAAAGTCCAGGAAAGTCTTCAAGATTTCACTAATTAACCTGTATTTAATCTACAGTTGTTCTGAGAAGAACACACAAATCTTTATGGAGTACATTCTGACCTGAAAATATAGGTCAATATTTACGAGGGAGGTTGTCAGCCCTTATTTTAGCCTGTGCAGAGAAAACAAATAACATTTTTTGGAACCATTCATTAAATGGAAGATAAAGCACAAGAGATACCCGACCTTCAGTGTCACACTGACACGGAACAATACACTAACTGGATTCTTCCTATAAACTATACGCATTCAATATTTCTCTTCTAATCGTCATTGCAAAGTTTTTACTAAAATGTAGATGACAACTTGAATGATTTATTCAATTAGCTGAGGAAATATGCCACATGAGCCTGCACTATAAAACACGATGCATTAATGCACGTAAATACCGATACATTCCATATATATTCAGTAAAGTCGCTCTGTGCATGCCCAGTACGCAGCAATGGACCATTGCTGCAGCCTAAGATTTCAGGGGTGTAACGGGGAGGGGACTGGGCGTGTGCACGTAGTCCGTGTACAGTAAGGGCGTGTGCACGTAGTCCGTGTACAGTAAGGGCGTGTGCACGTAGTCCGTGTACAGTAAGGGCGTGTGCACGTAGTCCGTGTACAGTAAGGGCGTGTGCACGTAGTCAGTGTACAGTAAGGGCGTGTGCACGTAGTCAGTGTACAGTAAGGGCGTGTGCACGTAGTCAGTGTACAGTAAGGGCGTGTGCACGTAGTCAGTGTACAGTAAGGGCGTGTGCACGTAGTCAGTGTACAGTAAGGGCGTGTGCACGTAGTCAGTGTACAGTAAGGGCGTGTGCACGTAGTCCGTGTACAGTAAGGGCGTGTGCACGTAGTCCGTGTACAGTAAGGGCGTGTGCACGTAGTCAGTGTACAGTAAGGGCGTGTGCACGTAGTCAGTGTACAGTAAGGGCGTGTGCACGTAGTCAGTGTACAGTAAGGGCGTGTGCACGTAGTCAGTGTACAGTAAGGGCGTGTGCACGTAGTCAGTGTACAGTAAGGGCGTGCCAAGCTGGAGTGCACGCAGCAGCGTCCGATTCAAGCTGTGGGCATCTCTAAAGTAAGTGATTTTTTGTCGTATCACTGGCAACAGCTACAGGTCAGGTGTAAGTACCAAGTGATCGTGATGACGGCTGTGTATACAGCTAGGACATGTGTTTGCAATCAGGATTAAATGTAAAAATGTATTTTATATACAGTAGACATGAATAACATCCTAATAAATGTGATTTATGAAGGATAGAAAATGCGAAGGAAAAATTTTAATTTTTTTAAACATATTTTGTCATTAATGACTATATTATTAACAGGTGACATTAATTGAATATTTTTTTTTTCTGTGCGTTCTTTCGAGACTTTATATTCCCCATATGTATTGGACGTACCCTGCAGTGTATTGTCTGTTAGAGCAGAGCGGACCTAGACCCGTATTCATCAACAGATGCATCTTCACATCCGCTCCTTGTTGAATACAGAGGTGCATATGCCAGATTATTTATATATATATATATATATATATATATATATATATATATATATATATATATATATATATATATACATATACACACACAGTTTTTTAAAGATACTTTTATTTTGCATTCCTTGATGAATCAGACCCGTAGTGTACTGCAGGAGACCAGTTTTTAGCAAGCATACAACTCAATGCCCCAAACTGAGCTAGTCAAAAGAGGCAAATGCCTTAGGTATGAGCAAGAATCAGATCTAATACTGAACACAATACTGAAAAGCGGAGGTGTTGCCCAGAGCAACCAAACAGATTCTGGCTATCGTTTATCTAATACATTCTAGAATGTGATAGCTTGAATCTGATTGGTTGCTATGGGCAACACCTCCGCTTTTCCTTTTCAGAAGGCTTGATACATTAACTCCTCAGTTTCTCTACTAATGCAAATTTAATTCGGGATTTCCCAATCATATCTCTGCAACACACAGGCTAATAAACTAATGGCCTCACAACCTAATGAAATATAATAAGTGATGTAACATGGATGCAGGGGCACATTTTCCTGTCCTGGAGCTGATATAGCGTCCTTTTATAATATCATTACAATATACGTTTAAATAACCCGATGCTCATTTTCCCCTCAGGATGAAGGTGGTGCTGTCGCTGTCAGTACGTATAGAGCTAGAAAAGCTCAACAAACTAAAAGCCAGTCCCTGTATTGCGCCTTTAATGGGAAATAAGTACAGTCTATTTTCATTTAATATTAGTAAGTAAATTAAATCCAAAGGCACCTTACTAGTTAACTCATCAAAGTTCCCATTAATTTAATTAGAAGCCCAAATGAAATACCTATGTAGTGCTTAATCTTACACTTACAATTCATTTCACAATTAGTGTTATAATGAGTTTCCAGATGTCATTGAAACATGTTTCACTTTTCTAGTATTTCCATTGTGATGCAAATGAATCAATTAATATCCATTATGTAGAGTAGTTTCCTGTCCAAAGAAACCTGGGGAAAAGTAAAAGAGCGTTCCTGCACCAGACGGGGACGGTGCGTTACCGGCATACATATTACGGTAGGAGCAGGGACCCTAGAAGCTTAACAGCGCTCCATGTGTCCTCTTCTGTAAATATCAGAAGTGTTGTGCGCAGTGTTACCCTGGTGAGCCCCAGGTATTATTAGTACGTATTATTACATGTCTGTGCACATTGCTGGTGGGATCCTCGGTGTGTGCCTAACACTCTGCTTCACACTCCAGGGTGACTGGTCTTTGCACCCCAATGCACCAGTAACACCCAACCACTAGGCACCTGCGGGCACAGAAGTTGTGTTTCTACTGCACAGGGCATCTGAAGCTCAACGCCATCACATGCCAATGCTAAAAAAATCTGTTATGGTTGCAATTTAATAATAATAATAAAAATATTGATACCATCTCAGAGCTGTAAGGGTTAATTTAGCACCTCACCGGACCTATCTTTGGCGTGAGCCGACTCGCCACCCTGTGCACTGGAACTGAAAGTCGATATGTGCAGCTACAGATTAGGACTTTCAGTTGCACTATGGTGGGAAAAAAATAAATAAAAGCAGGTTAAAAAATAAATATATATTAAAAAAAAAAAAAGGTAAAAACCTTTATTCCTAACAAAATGCTTTATTCATAGGATAAAACATTTTTTCTTTATTATTTTGAATCGGTTACTGCTATCCTGAGATCACCAAGACGGTATTGTGACGCTACGCGTTCCGCTACAATATTTGTTAAATAGGCTTCTCCAAGCAAAGGCCGGTAATCCTGTGATGTACAGGACGATTTCCCCTTTTTGGTAATTCAGTCCCTGTGCGCTAATCACCGCTGGGTCAACTGGCCTTTCTGCCTCCCTGATGGGCACCCACTTGCCCGAGAAACTAGCCAATCAGCATGCTGTAACATGGACATTTTCTAACTGTACCTATGTTGAAGCAGTATCAGATGAAAAGCATCACACGCTGGTGGCAGTGAACACACTGGAACACACAGAACGCTGTGAGATACCGCACAGAACGCTTCAAATGTTCACTAGAGCAAGACTTCATGTCAAAGTGTATTACATTAAACAGCAACATAATAATGAACCACAATGCCCCCTCCCCACAACATGCTCATGTATCTTCTTTCACCTCGTTTACCACAAATTAGAATCCATACCTCCCATGGCCCAACAGGGCGTGACCTCTCTGTGACTGTGGTCACACCCTTAGTGCGATGTCTTGCACTGTAAAGCGATAGGCTGCCCATTCGATACCTCAATTCCCCCAACATTCCCACCCGCGAGACGGGCAGGACAGAGCCCTAAAATCGGGACTATCCCGGCCGAAATTGGAACAGTTGGGAAGTATGAGAGTCCTTCAGTCCCAGCACATTGAAAACAGTCTGTCAGTCATTGTGACTCAAACAGCAGCGGTAGAAAATGTACCTGTAAAGCAACGGGCATGGTGTATGGTGTTACAACCCCTTAATCTAATCCATACCTGAACTGCACTTTTTAGCCATGTTGTTATCAGGAAGTATCAGTGATATAACTATAACATTTCCTTGGAAAAGGACTTCAGGGGTTAAATTCCACCTCCACAGGGAACACTCAGGAGTTAAGTGAATTAAGCTATCATTGTTATTTCTGTTTGCTCCCTATTGTCCACTAGTGAGCTCTACTGATAGCCAGGAGCCGGACCCAGCAGGGGTCACCTGAGGGAGGACACCTGGGGAGGTAGAGGAGGGGGCTGGATAGTGTAAGCAGCCCACCAATCCAGACCTTTTGCAAGGTCTGGACAGGCAGATCCCAAGGTGGGATTAGTAGGTGATAAAAGAGGCTTTCCTGGGAGCTGGACGTGTGTGACTAACTTTTGGCCAGGAGGTGATGCTCTGCCAGAGATGCGCTGTGGAACAGATCTCACTGGATTTATTTCCTCATTTCTTGGACCTGCTATAGTTACGGGTCTGTGCTGTATTTAATCCTGTTCTGCAGAATAAATCATTCTTCTATTTTCCCCTAATACCGTGTCCGAGTGATTTGGGAACCACGTATCTCTACAGTACCTAAGACTCTGGCAGAGGGAGATCTCTCTGAATAGCAGGCAGGAAGAGGACTCAAAATCATAACTGCTAAATGGCCGTGAGGAACGAAAGCATTTATATTGCACATGTGATAATCCAAGTATAAATTCTTGTCAATAATATCTGTATGATGTCCGCATTTATAATCTGTGACCTCTGATGTCATCACTTTGCCCTGAAAAGTGCTTATATAAAAATGATACGTATTGCCAAGGTTGGGGCACGGTTAATAGATATCAGAAAATACACTCAGCATACAGAATAAGCGATCAGTAAAGGTGGCTATATATACAGAAATCAAATAGATTCTGATAAATTCATCCATCATACGGGACAAGGGAAGGGATTCTGGGTAATAGAACATAAATAGAGTATAAGAGCTGTATCCACGTAGCTTCCTGGAACAGTGCAGGAATCATACATACAGAATAAGAACACATACCGACAATGACATCCCCCGCACAGAGTAAGACAAGACGTGCCATGTATCTACCAGTAAGTACAGAACTTATATCCACCACACTGAGCAAGACGCTCATCGCAGCAACAACAAAACACTTATGGTTGGAAATTACAAAAAAACAGCAAAGGTTTCTTCTTACCTTTGCAGAAGTCTATTTATCACGTATCTCAGGATGGTGATAACAGCACAAAAATCATTACAAAAAATGCTATTTAGAATAAAGCATTTTTTTTTTTTACAATTAACTCTAAAAATCTTTATTTCTTTTTTAAAAATAAAAAAAAATATTGGAGTGGAGAGAGCAACCTGGGAAAATGGTTAGTTCCGCTGCGGCGATATGGGATCCTTCCAGTTATAAGAAAATAAAAACCTTACCTAAGACTGCAAACCAACTCTTAATAAAATGGCACCAACATTCTCCCCCTATGACAAGAAGAAAGGTTCTCTTGCAGGCAGACCAGTAACTGGATCTGACATTTCTATAATACAGATTTTCCTGGAGCAGCCTGGTATCAGACACAATTCATATTGATGTAGAATTGAGTAGGACATAAGATGTGACCCAGCCATAGTTATCTGCTGCACATAATGAAGTGGATAATTTGTAACCATTGTTAGACACATCAATATTATAAAACTGGACAGTTAGACCTTACTAGCAGCATGATTGGTGCAATTAAAGGGAGAACACATTTTGAACAGAACGTGTACTTTGGTTCATAGGAACGGAAAAATAGACGAAGAGTCTGTAGGTTGTACAATATGTAGCTGGGTAATATGAGAACGATCCGTTGTAGGAAGTTACTAGTTACACACTGTGCTTACCGTTTTCAAGTTGAATAAAATACTATTTAATGAATAGTTACCGTTGTTAAATTGTGATATGTTTGCTGTAGATGAAGAGACAGATGTTCATCTGCACCAAAATCATCTCTTCAATTCTTTCAGCAATTCTATTCTGTAACAAATGTACTTTGAGCCGTTGCTTTGAATTGTTTATTCTTTTATACACCCAGTTAGGGGAACAGCTGGATAAATACGATCCTGGAGCAATTGTCATTGCTGGTGAAAATAGTATCAATTTATTTTAATACATCTTTCATACACTACACTAAAAGCACTTTAAAACTCTCTTTACTGAGGACGTGACGAACCTCTTGCCGTCTGCTACGTCTATTGTAAAGAATACCCGTCACCTCAACACAAAACTGCATTGGTGTCGTCAAAGAACAAGCAACAGTAACTGATGTTAATTGAATATCAGGGCCAAGAATTTGGGGGAGGGTCTTGTTATCTTATCCACTCACTGACAAATACAATAATGAAAAGAAAAAAAAAAGACATATTACAGGAGTCTATTAAAGGGAATTTGGGGCCCACCAAAGAGCCTTGGGAAGGGGGGCCATGGAGGGACAGCCCGGCTGTACATTACCGACCAGAATAATATACCAGGAATAACTGAAGTGTTTATACGTAATAAGTCCACCATGCTGTCTTTAAACCATTTACAGCAAGCTGCCATTTAAAATGTAGGTGCTTCTTTAACTGAGCAGGCAGATGATGACTGACGGGCTTGTAAACTTGCCTGATGTGGACTGGTGGATTAATAAACATATTGGCCCAGTTAGGTCACAGCAGCTCAACCAACTGAAGTCTCAGCTTTTTTGTTCCACATGACATTGTAATCAATATGTGGGGAGTGGCCTTAACTGACTTTAATGAAGGGAGGAGAAAATTGTTAAACTTTACTTAACGGAACTGCAGTGGACTGTCAGGGTATCACTGAACTAGGTATTACCTTCATGCTCCACTTATGACAATTTTAATTTTGGAGTTCAGGGGCAGAACCACACAGGAGCACATGGCTTTTCTATTCCTGCACTATAGGTGCATAGTTACACTGTGCTAGATTTTTATTGTTATCTTTTATGAAGAGGTCTGCAGAGCTGCACATGGGGGGGGGGGGTTAGAACAAGCTACAAAACCACATAATGACAGAAAACAGCTTTGAGTGACATAATAGGGCAGAACAACTACAGATTAGAGAGAGCAAAAAGTAACTAGTTGTATAGTACAGATTAGCAGAGAAGGAATGGGGTCATACCAGCAGAATGTAAGCCTGTGCCCAGGGGTGTGGAAGCAAGAAACAGGTCTAGAGGTGCAGAGGACATAAGCTAAAAAAAAGGAATATGGTGCAGGGCAAAGGTACCCTGCTGCTGAAAGCTTGCAATCTAGAGGGTAGGGGCAGACACAAAGTGGGGGTGTAGGTATAGGTGAGGAGCTTGAGTTAGGGGGGCTGGTAGGCTTTGATGAAAATATGAGTATTAAGCTCACACTTGAAGTCTTGGAGACTAATGGATAGTCTGATTGGATGTGGGAGTGTATTTCAGAGGTGGGGAGCAGCACGGGAGAAGTCTTGTGGGCAGCACAATGGCCTAGTGGTTAGCACTTCTGCCTCATAGCACTGGGGTCATGAGTTCGATTCCCGACCATGGCCTTATCTGTGTGGAGTTTGTATGTTCTTCCTGTGTTTGAGTGGGTTTCCTCCGGGTGCTCCGGTTTACTCCCACACTCCAAAAAAATACTGGTCGGTTAATTGGCTGCTATCAAAACAAATTGACCCTAGTCTCTGTCTGTCTGACTCCCTCTCTGTTTCCCTCTCTGTGTGTGTGTGTCTATATTAGGGAATTTAGACTATAAGCTCCAATGGGGCAGGGACTGATGTGAGTGAGTTCTCTGTACAGCGCTGCGGAATTAATGGCGCTATATAAATAAATGATGATCATGATGATGATGATGATAGGCGGAAGTGGACAAGGAGGTGAGGTGTACAGTAATTGGCAGAAGAACCGTGAGGGTGGAAGGACGTGAGGGCAAAAATAATATCTATTCACACTTTATGCTGAATCTCCCGGTCACTAGTCTCTAATATTATTAGCGTGTTAGGAACCATTGTGTGCATTTAATGTATGACGGCGATCGAACATTTTCATTAACCTAAAATCAAGGCCCAAATGCTATACATTTATTTAACACACATAAACTACTCTATGGGTTTCCTGCTGAATTCACCAATAAGCGGTTCCGATCATCAATACATTCATTATATGTAGTAATTTACACGAACATGAAAGATATTTTGACTTCATGCAAATTACACTTTGTGAAGTAACCCAGAGGAAGGAAAAGCTGGATTTCTACCTGTAAAAGCAAATCTGGCTCTGACCACTAAGTCAGTCATGATAGAAGAGTGTCTTCTCCACAAATCAGAAGGTTAATGAACCAAAGAGACAGTTTCTACATAAAATATTCACTGAGATGTCCCGATATTTTAACTTCAGGTTATAGAAATCAATAAGGTCAAAAGGTTAAAAGCCTTAACTAAAAGAGAGAAAAAAAATCTGCAATGCTTTGAAGTTTTAACGTCTGTGAATACACTTTATGGAGCAGGGTAGGTGTGTGTGTAACCAAAGACACAAAGCTTGCTGACTCTATAACACTGTCATTTAAACACCACATAGTATGACGTCTATAGATACCAATTAGTGTAGTATAGTAAACAGCATAGTCATTATAGGTGCGAGCCATTATAACTGCTTGGTGTGTGGGATTGCGCACACATCCCCCCATGTTCCTAGGATGTCAATTATACCCGATGTAATTACAGGACTGGGAATAAATACTATTCTGTAACACACACAGCTGTATCCCCATTATTTTCAGCAATTATAAATAAAAATGATAATGCACATTTATTCTCACTGAGATGAGGTCTACAAACATGTCAGAGGTCTTGGCGGCCCTTCTCTAGCTCCTGTCACATAGTGTATTGTTCTTACCATTCACTTATTACAAAGGTTGGGTATGACTCCTTGGACATTTGTTTCAGTGACTCCATGTTCCTGCTAATCTTACAGTGCCACTTGTGTACAATTTACTATTTACAGCTCTGTGGAGATGTAGACCCTATATAAAAGATATAATATAGTAGGTGTCAACATGGTGTATACTCTAATTATTATTCACTTATAAACAATCGTGTGTAACATTTTGCGCCGCAAGCAGGATACTCTCATTCGAGAAGAGTTCTATCAGCACATGAAGCAACCACGTGGAGGCCGGGTCACACAAGTCAGAAGGTAATAGAATTATATAAAGCTAATCAGCATGATTTATGGGTCAGAAATGTTTAACACTAAGTAGCCCTGGGAAGAGAAAAGAATCATTTTAATCTCATGACTATCACTTGGAATAATCTGCACAATCTTCTATCTACTCAGTGGTAGATGAACAGCCGTTAATGAGAGCAGCTCTCACAATAGATAGACTCTTTATCAAATGTCAGCTTCTGGTCATAATATAAACATGCTCTCACAATCAGTGACAATACATCAGCAGTTCAAAAACGTGTAATTGTGTTAATTTGTAGAAGAGAACGTGCTGTATTGTGCTGCCTTCCCTGGAATGTTAAGCCTGACCGTCAATCTTGCAACCCAACCCCCTGCCCTATTAGCAGCAATGTACACCGAAGCAAACTCATTTCATCTCCTTTCCTGCTTAGATATCCCTCTTTGAAAACAAACAATCAAATACAAAAAATTTCCATCATCATTTCTTTGCTCTCTGTATATACGGCACAGTATCGCCCACTTCAACAAAGCTAAATATGGAGGCTCCACGTCTGCAATAGCAGAGGCTACAAAAGGGATCTGTCAATACAGAGTGGCTAATTATCCCTTATACATGTAGCCAAATATGCCTTTTACTTGGAGTTTTAAATGATGTCCCTGGTGGGTAGTAATCAATGCTGTAAGCATTCATTAAAAAATATGACACTACCCAAATGTCCTTAGTCTAAGGAATCATGCAGCAGATTAGCAGAGAGGTGTGTAACAGGTGTGTCATGGTACCAACAAGGGGCCCCAGGATCTGTTCATGATTGTCAGTTATGGAATACATTTTACAGAGAACTTCCTCTATTGGCCCACCAACACTTGGGGGATCCCAGAACTATGGCCCACAACGACACTTGGGGGCTCCCAGAACTACGGCCCACAACGACACTTGGGGGCTCCCAGAACTACGGCCCACCCGACACTTGGGGGATCCCAGAACTACGGCCCACAACGACACTTGGGGACTCCCAGAACTACGGCCCACACAGGCACTTGGTGACTCCCAGAACTAAGGCCCACACCGACACTTGGGGGCTCCCAGAACTACGGCCCACAACGACACTTGGGGGCTCCCAGAACTACGGCCCACAACGACACTTGGGGGCTCCCAGAACTACGGCCCACAACGACACTTGGGGGCTCCCAGAACTACGGCCCACAACGACACTTGGGGGCTCCCAGAACTACGGTCCACACAGGCACTTGGGGGCTCCCAGAACTACGGTCCACACCGACACTTGGGGGCTCCCAGAACTAAGGCCCACACCGACACTTGGGGGCTCCCAGAACTAAGGCCCACACCGACACTTGGGGGCTCCCAGAACTAAGGCCCACACCGACACTTGGGGGCTCCCAGAACTAAGGCCCACACCGACACTTGGGGGCTCCCAGAACTAAGGCCCACACCGACACTTGGGGGCTCCCAGAACTAAGGCCCACACCGACACTTGGGGGCTCCCAGAACTAAGGCCCACACCGACACTTGGGGGCTCCCAGAACTAAGGCCCACACCAACACTTGGGGGCTCCCAGAACTAAGGCCCACACCGACACTTGGTGACTACCAGAACTACGGCCCACACAGGCACTTGGTGACTCCCAGAACTACGGCCCACCCACACGTGGGGGCTTCCAGAACTAATGCCCACCCTGACACTTGGGGGCTCCCAGAACTAATGCCCACCCTGACACTTGGGGGCTCCCAGAACTAAGGCCCAACCTGACACTTGGGGGCTCCCAGAACTAAGGCCCAACCTGACACTTGGGGGCTCCCAGAACTAAGGCCCAACCTGACACTTGGGGGCTCCCAGAACTAAGGCCCAACCTGACACTTGGGGGCTCCCAGAACTAAGGCCCAACCTGACACTTGGGGGCTCCCAGAACTAAGGCCCAACCTGACACTTGGGGGCTCCCAGAACTAAGGCCCAACCTGACACTTGGGGGCTCCCAGAACTAATGTCCACCCTGACACTTGGGGGCTCCCAGAACTATGGCATACTGGGCTCCCATAACTATGGCATACTGATACTTGGGGAGTTCCAGATAAAAATACAAAACAAAAATGATCACTATAATCGAGACTAGATAAGTGACTCATTTATTAATACTATTAATAGTATTTAATAATACTAACTCCCGTTTTCGCAAGATTTAACAATTCTCCCTATTTACCAAAAGCCCCGCACAGTAAAGACCATCAACGGCGGTGAAGCCTATTTACCGCAACCAAAGGAAATTGTTTCTTGCAAGATGGATGTAACAGGTTCCAGAGAATTACTACAAAATATTCAGAACTAATTGCATTCTGTAGGATATTGCTATTAGGAAAACAATTATAATACATTAAGTCCAGGTGGGCATCTCCTTTTTCTGCTCCTCCAGAACAATGCACAGTATGGACCACTTTACGTCACGACAGAGATCTCCTTATCTACATGAATCTATAGCAGTTGACCTATTATGGAATCACAAATCTCTTCATCTACATTAGAGCTACTGATATTTTCTGCTGTATTTATTCTGTTTTCTGTTGATAAAACGAAATATGATCAAAAAGCTTCCACAAATTGTGTTGTCTGTCTGCAAAACTAAAACAACGCTTTACCATCTCATTGTAAAATAAACTAATTAGCATTAGCAATAATATAAATTTTGAGCTATATTTGATTGGTCGACGCTATTTGTCAGAATCCCATCCGTTTACAGCCGTGCTCTACTCTTACGCAGTCACCAGGTTACTCTGCTCTCCGACAGAACCTCTATAATGATATATGGAGATTTCATGCTCTCCCGACTGTATGATACACAACCCTCTTTGTCGTCGTTTCCAAAGACAATCTCATGAATTACCAGCGGAATCATTACTGCAAATGACCACACATTTCACAAGCTGTGACGTGTGGGCCGGGTAATGCCTGTGTCGCTCATACAAAGAGGGGAATGATAATGAGATTTCTTTCCTCTTAGCTGCATTGCAATCAGTACAGACGGTTTCCTACAAGACAGCAAATCTTTGACCGACCTGTTGAGTCTATTCTACCATCAAATTCTATAGGTACCTATAGATTTCTTCAATACATGTGCCCAGTCCTACCAAAAAATGATGTGGATGAGATGTATGCATTACGTACTGCAGTAAATTTTATCTATTACGTGCAAATAAATATTTGTTTTTATGCAATTATTTGCGAGAGATCTAATTTCTTTAGCACATTTTTTGATGGTCTTATTAATACCGTCCTGGAAACGGCTAAATGGGTTGCTTTATCTATTGATCTTTAATCTGTACTTGTTAGCCGTGTAGTATGATTAGGAGACCTGGAGATTTAACTCCAAAAGTGTGGAGCTAGGGCGAAATGTAATTTTGTGATTAGTATGCTAGTGACGTAAACAAAAATAAACAACTGAGATAAGGAAACCTGTGCACATACTCAAGTGTAGCTACTCAAAATACCTCTGCTTCACACAGTACTACATAGCAGATCACACGTAGCATTGACCATCATACTCATGGGCAGCACGGTGGCTAAGTGGTTAGTTAGCACTTCTGCCTTACAGCACTGGGGTTATGAGTTCAATTCCCGACCATGGCCTTATCTGTGTGGAGTTTGTATGCTCTCCCCGTTTTTGCGTGGGTTTCCTCTGGGTGCTCCAGTTTCCTCCCACACTCCAAAAACATACTGGTAGGTTAATTGGCTGCTATCAAATGAGGCCCATAGGAGTTACAAATATTTGAGTAAAGGTTCCATAGAATTCTCCAACGTATTAAAAGGAGAGCAACATAAGTACAGCCTGTTCTCTATTCACTGCTTCTAATGTCAGGCCTGCTGTGAGAGACAGATGAGCACTATTATATATCCTATTTCCCAATGTTTTATGCCAAGATAACTGAAAAAATGAGACCAAGAGTCCACTGTGCGATGCACCAACGATCTGTCAGGGTTTCTATTTCCAGAACAAGTAAGTTACATTACATGTAGGAGTCACACAGTAGAACAAGGCTCTCTGACAATAAAGAGATCTCAGCGTAGGAATGCGGATAGCAACAAAAATCAGTTATGCCCGGGGAAGATAAATCTGGTGATCATTACTTCAGTTTATACCTGGAGAAGATAAAGCTTCAGACTGCTACATCAGTTTGTATCTGGAGAAGATAAATCTGCAGGTCTCAGTTTGTACATGGGGAAGATAAATCTACAGATCGCTACATTTACGTGTAATACAGATCAGCTAGTGCCAACACTTAACAGATATCTAGTACACACAGTATCACCAGTTGGTTCAAACATTCACACTGGGCCGGAATGGTCAATACATCATCATCATCATCATTTATTTATATAGCGCCACTAATTCCGCAGCGCTGTACAGAGAACTCAATCACATCAGTCCCTGCCCCATTGGAGCTTACAATCTAAATTCCCTAAAACACACACACACACACACAGACTAGGGTCAATTTAATAGCAACCAAGTAACCTACCAGTGTATTTTTGGAGTGTCGGAGGAAATGGGAGCACCCGGAGGAAACCCATGCAAACACGGGGAGAACATACAAACTCTACACAGATAAGGCCATGGTTGGGAATCAAATTCATGGCCCCAGTGCTATAAGGAAGAAGCGCTAACCACTGAGCCACAGTGCTGCCTATATGCATTATGGAATGGACCAAAATATATGTACTAATAAGACTACATAGTTAGAAAATTGTACATTAATCAACTATGGTTGCAGGGACACAGTCAGGCATTAACAGCTCACTGATGAGAGTCCTAATTCCAACTCTAGTTTATCCTCTGCAATGACACCCACACACTTTCTTCCTAAACACTGGACTTCATCTATGGCTCGATATTCCTCCCAGTGTACACCAATGTGCACTCCTACTCTTCACTCGGGATTGATGGCTCCTTAGATGTGTGGAGAGGCGGAAAAATCTCCACAAGTACACTGTGCAAATGTCACGTGAAAAGCGACGTGAGGTCCGCTCTGGTAGAAATCTAGGCGCACGTTCTCAAATCACGGCACTAACAAAAAGAGAATTTTCAGCTGAAACTCGCCCATTTTGTAAATGAGGCCCATAGGAGTGACAAATATTTGAGCAAAGGTTCCATTGAATTCTCCAACGTATTAAAAGGAGAGCAACATAAGTACCTGCAGAAGACCACAAGGACCCCCAAGTCCAAATAGCAACAAGCAATAATGCTGCATTCACTTGGCAACAGCACACTGCTGGCATGCAGGCTCTTATCTCTCGTTCTTCAATATGCTGGACGTATGCTGGACAACTAAACGGGAACTTCAGCAAAGGTTCCAGGAGCCTCCAGTTCTATGAGTGCCTCTCTAGATTCAGTCTGTGCTTACAGAAGAACAAGATATAATTGCATAAAACAAGAGACGTGGTATGCGCTGCCACAATATCACACATTGTCAAGGATAAAAACATCAAAAAATGTAGACCTTCCAACCGTATAACAGTCTATAGTAAAATATCCATAAGCTTGGACACCTGCTTCAGTTACTCTGCAAATACAGTAGAGCTATGCAGTACCATGTCACGAGGCAACTTCATTGCTTGGATTTCATTCAATTATCTCCCGAGTATCAGCTCATTAATGTCAATGGTTGAGAGCCCTTTCTGTTTAAACAATACACTGTACAGCGCAGAATGGTCATGTTAACATCGTCCTGAAGAAAGAGTTTGTTTCTCCTGTTTAATTATAGAAAGAATTGCAGCAAGATGAAACAATTGCAGGCATTATAAAGGAGATGAGGGTCACGTACTAAAATATTTATTACATGAGTATAATCCATAATGACAGGGGCCACCACATAGGTTCCTCCCTTGTTGACAACTGTAGGAAGCTTGTCTTAGGCTTTACAGATGTCAATGAACAATTGCTACTAGGCTAATACGTAGAGCGGGAGAAACATTAGCTGACTACTCCTGCATTAAGCATCCCGTCTATAATTTTAGGAGCTTTCAAATGTGGAGCATACATGCAAAACGAGAAGGCAGCAAACAGGGAAGAATTGTAGACAAGGATGGAAGATGTTCGGAGATTCCGTCCCGTTAGTCCCTGTGTTTCAAATGCCTCAGTAACTCTTAGATAACAGAGGATTCAATCACACCAGTGTCTCTACATATTGGACTCCAAAATGCAGAGGAGGCTGAAGAAATAGAAGGACTTGTAAGAGCTTCAAGTCCAGGCCAAGAAGATGCATTTGTCCTGGTTAAAAAAAAAGCTGTCACTCAGCAACAGTTATTAGGATAAAATGTGTCATCTGCTGCTTGTCCATCTATCACCCCAAGTGTCTTCTCTCACTCCTTAAGAGCCCCCATTTAATGTAATAACAGTTGATTAACAAGAATATGACATTATATGAAGCACCAAACAAACTATCAAGAAAATGAATGTGTCCAAGTAAATCTCCCTTTGCAGAGCTGCTTAATCCCCATTGATTGATGACATATAATGAGTTGTGATTGTTGTCATTATGTCTCCACAGCAAAGGTCAATGTCAGCCACAAGTTCTGCTCCAGACCATATTCTCTGTGTCTATAATATGAATCTGCAGATCACCAAGTGCTGTCTCCATGTATCGGTGCATTGTACCAGCCTACAGGCGGCTTAAACACAATACACTGGGAATGTGTGATATATTATTATTCACCTGCTCTGTGATAACACCTCTATACGCCTTGTGCAGTGTTTTGCACTCCAAGCTTGTAACGCAGGGCGATATTCCTCCATCTTCTCGTCCACTTCCTCAGCACAGTATATGTAATTACAGCTCCATGTACCTCCTTTGTGTTATATAACTCAGCACTGCACTCTCTCCATTCTCATCACCAAATCATTACTGTGAACAGCAGAAACTAGTCTCGCACTGGGGCCAAGTGTAACACCCAGGATAAATTGTGTGCATTTAACACATTACTAGGGACGGCTGGCCGGAAAATGGGATAAAAAGCTCAACTGTGGAGCACAGTGCTCTATTCACCAGAGCAACACTGTTGCACACTAATACACAAGTACTTTCCCTACACAAAATCAATGCACGGAAGTTGCAGTAGAATAGATCTCGGACAGGTTTAGAATCATATACTCACTGTAAGTATAGTTAGGATTACCGAATTGTCCCTTCTTAACAAGTAGTTAACACATTGCTGTACTCAGCACTGAGAGAGCAATAGAAGACACTGCATGACAAAGTCAGTAAATACACAAATGTTACCACTTACTGCATATTAAAACACAATTGTCTAAGGAAATATTTGTTTTGAATCCAGAACTCCTGGTAATTGTCATCCAAGCAGTACAGAAAATGTGCTAATTCCCCAATAAAGGCTCCTCTCTCCTCTTAGAAAAAGGTGCAACAACAAAGCTTTTCATACGGACACTGAATGTGCTGCACGTTTGCACTGCTGTCTAGAAACAAAACAGAGCAATTTACTAATCCGCAGAGCGTTCCACCTACGCTTCGGGGAGACAAGGCATGAAAGTCATGGCAACAAAAATGTACTACTGAGAAAACTTTTTGGGTTTCTAAAACCTATCAATGGCTGCACCCCATGCCTTAAATATACAATGTAACAATGTAGCTACTCAGTTTCATGGCTCTAATTGCTACAAAATGCTGATGGTTCCTCTGATTATACTTTGCAATTTATTTTGACTCCATATATTCTGTACATACTGGAAGTCTTACAGAAATACTACAACCACTTATCTGCACCATTGCTTTTATATCCCGTCACACAGAGTTCTGCAATAAGAAGTCTCACTTCCATCTAAATGCTTTCTATCAAGGAAACAATAATCACACTGTTTCTAATACAAAACATATATAGCTTTCAGTCCAATTTGTGCTATCGCCTTACCACCGGCTCAGCGGTCAGACACTACACTTGCATTATACTGTAATAAAGCACGTATTTATATTCTGAATCCCTTGTCTGATATACTGCCTCTGAGCTCCTTCTTCAGTCATTCAGTCAGTCATTGAGCCCTGCTGCCCTCATAGAAAGCAATTTCCATCCTCTCAGGGAGAGATCTGATTCTCAATTCTAACCCTCTGTAGTATCACTCACAGATGCATCCCACAAGGCAGAAGGCCAGATTCCCTCACATAATTCTGCATCTATTATTTGACCTTTATCTTCATTCCTGTTCTCAGGGCTGCCTTACACAAGGAAGTCCACAGGCTTCTAATTACCACAGGTGACGAGCAATACAATCTGCGGCTGTTGCAGAAAGTCTTGAAATGAGCTGTCCGTCAAAGTTCTTGTTGCACCACATAACAGTGGCTTCAGAATTTTGCTTTCCAAGAGATTCCTCGGCAGCTTAAGACGTTAAGCTCTACTTAAATAATTCATTGTTCAACGTATGTACTGGATATAAAAATGATATTCTGTAATGTTTTCTACAAAGATGCACTCCTGCCAGTTACAAGACCATAACACTACCAGCCAGCCCCCTTGAATGACTAACATAATATTATGTTTCTTCTAATGTCTAGACCTGTTGGATAAGCTGGTGCCAGTTCAAATGCCAACCTTCTCTACTGATGCCAAACCACCCCCAAAAACCTTACAGCCATCAACACACATAGCTGGCCAAAACTTGACAACCCTGCCAATGATAAACCAATAGGCACAATGCAGAATTTGGGGAGAGGGCTTACGACTTCGGTGAGGATGGCTATTTTCTCTATAATTAAAGGGTTAATGATGCTAGATTATTTGCACAAAGCCTATAAAAATCAGGAGGACAAATGACTGCAGTTGCTATGTGACCATCCCATATCAGCTTGGTGGAAAGCCCGGGGCTGCTTTCTACGGAGGCAGGCGAGCAATCAACTCATGCAAAACTACATAAAGTTGTGGGGGGGAGGGGGGCAAGACTTCCTATTGCACACCCCCACAGCTACATGCAGCGGTAATATCCGTATACCGCAGGTGCACCCAGGAAAGGAGACACAAGTGTAGCACTGAGCAGGGATAATACCAGTGACACAGTATACAGCAGAAGAAGGGATGAAGTGAATGGACTATACCTCATTGTGAAAAGAGGATCTGCTTCATTCTCTGCACTGATCTCTCATTCATTTCTTAATCCTTCCTGCTCTGGGAACAGAGAGCAATTCACGTCTGCTCAGTGCATCCTTTGTGTGTACCGCAGAGCTACTTGCAAGGATCCCGGGTCTAAAGGCACAAGATCCCCAAATCAGATCACACAGGGGCTGTAAAAGATCTAGACAGGCTCCCAGATTCTGGAGGGCTGCAGATGTTCAACCCCCCTGCCCGGCCGTCAGTGGCGGATTCCTATTGCATCCAAGACCCAGACAATGCTCCGAACATGCAGCACAGAGAGCAAGATGCTCACATACAGACACTGGGAACTGCACAGTGCTTGGTCTGTACCAATTCTCCTGAAGTGAGGGTGGGGGCAGCAGCAGGGATGCAGTACACTTGGTACATGCTGCAGCGCCTCTCAGAATCCAAATACATTTCCTTTTATACAGGCAGGTGGTGGAGAGAGGACAGCGACCCTGGTACATTAGACAGGAGCTTCCTCTGCTGTGCTGGACAAGTTCATCTGTTTTTTATTTTAACTTAGACAAGAGTCAACACGACTAGTGTGGGAGAGAGGGACACATCATCCGAGCTGTGTGATTGGCAGATATCTCTGTAAGGAGGGGCTGCTGGGAAATCAAATAGCCCCCCTGACCTGTGTGACAGAAGAACAGCATTGTCCAGGGCAGACAGAACTAATAAATATGTAAAACTGTCAAACTTCCAAAATTCCCCTTTGTACCCGTCCCTTTTTTTTCCTACCAAATGTTCCCTCTTGTGTTTTAGAATATACCATCCTCAACATTTGAATAATTTAAACTCATGTTTAAAGCATATCATTGATTGCTCTTTAGTGTGAATACATTGTTACACAATTCAATCAGCCGCGTTTGCAGGTGCGAATGATGCACCTGTGAAAACGTGATTTTGTTTTTGAACTTGCGTGGCTCAGTTCACGTACTTTTTTGCTCGTTTGTGAGCGAAAAGCGCCATACTTCGAACTATGGGGTCTATTTAACAAGCAACTAAGAACTGAAAATATAACGGCATTATTAAGTAACGTATCGGAGATATCTGCTGCAGTCCTACAGTCATCGTTAACAAATACAGTCCCCATAGGTTTCTATGATGCCTGATTTACAGAGTTTTGAAAAATCAAAGCTTTTCTGTAATTGTCTGCACTTGGTAACGCAATCTTCAGATGGCGGTAATCATTGAATCCTATGGGAAGAGCACTGCGGTGGATCCACCACTGCAGCTCTCCTAGGGGTATATTTAACAAATTGTGATGGTGCACTAACGTGCACTTAACATAGAATCCATGCCCTGATGTGTCCCCCGCATATTTATTAAAGATGCATCGCAGCAGATATCGTGGATATCTGCTGCTTTGCATTCTGCTTCGTTTTGGGGAGTAGTCACCATTCAATAGTATGGTGACTGCTCCCTCTTGCAATCTAACAAGTTCCGAAAAATAGATTTTTTCGGGAACTTGTCTTGATAATGTACCAGCTGGAGCTGGCGTACATTATCATTAATGAAAAGTTTCAGTGCTGTCAGCTCTGCTACGAAGAGCAGAGCTGGACAGCGCATGTGTGGAGGGATCACATGATCCCTCCCTGTCATTCACACTCGCTCTCTGCAAACTATAATTGGCGATAGAGAACAGAGATGTTTGTGCGCATGCACAAGGGTTTCACTCGGCGCATGCGCACTGGAGTAAGAACAGGACCCCCGTTGACCACATACTGCTTCGGGAACGAAGCAGCTGTGGTAAGTATGATTTCAACTTCACAGGAACAGCAGTTTTTCGGAACTGCTGTTCCTGTGTTGCTTTTTTAATAAATATGAGAAATAGTTCAATCCTTATCAATGCGATAAGGATTGAAAACTATTTTTCATATTTTGCGAGTGATGATAAATGTGCCCCCTAGTCACAAATATGTTTCTGTGCTTGCACAAAGCAACTTTGCCTTAGCGACCGGAGAGAAGAGACAGACAACGGGACATTTAAGGTAAATGAAATCACCGCGGGGACAGCCTCCTTTCAGATGCGCTATCGCGGGATGATTTTGTTTAATAAACAATTACCCCCGTTCATTAATAAACAAGACCCTATTTTTTTTTCCTGTACCAAATTTACAGGTGATGCGAATGATGTTAGGAGCAGAGGAGTTGAAAAAAAAATAATTTGTGCAATATTTTTGATCAGCCTAAAGTTTTTTTTTTTTTTTTTAAATGAATGGGGGATATTGCCGAGCCCCAAGCAAAGAAGTGTGAAACTATCGCTAGTGAGAGTATTCACTCTTGCAAAAAAATTCTGATTTGTTGCATGGAATTCATGTTAAAGCAAACCAAAAATATTGTAATTTTTATAATAAATATGCTGACTTTATAAAATAATGAATAAATAATTTATGGGTGTTTGCAGACTGCCCTGTAATTCCCGACAAACTTTTGCCAAATAACAGATCTTACGTGTGTTAGGGAAGAGGTCTTCGTTCCATCTGCCTCAATCATAATCTGCCACCGCTGGGACCCCAAAGGGTATCCTTTGTATCCACCCCACTCTCTCTGCTCCCCTGCACACATGAACCCAGGAAGAGAGTGTGTTTTAGAACTAATGTAATAACGCATGCACAAAGGCAGAATATATGGGTGTATTTAATCTTTTCCAAGACCATAGATTCTGCTTTACACAAGCCCTCTGAGGTGACAATGACTGAATCAGCTCTAATTGAACAGGATCTAGCAAACCAAGCAATCTGTAACGATCGTAGGTTTGGAAACCACTTAGCCGTGAAATGTCAGCTGGACCTACAATAAATTAGTCATTTAAACCAGATACGTAATTAGCGCAGTGTTTGCTCAATAACTTCTTCTGGTAGAAAATCTGAAATTCATGTTACTATCCCATGTAAACACATCTTAATATGCAGCTGTCATTTAAACCAATAGGGTATTATTAAATATATATATATATATATATATATATATATATATATATATATATATATAGATAGTCTGGCCATTTTTCCTGTAGCTCTATTCCAAAGCTGCAGATTTTCCTAATTAGCGTGCCCTTTATGTAAAGCATAACACCCTCCTCTCAGATCAGGTGTCAGCATGTGACAATTTAGAATTTTGCAGGGGGTATTTCAAAGGTGAAAAGTTGTTATAAAATGCAAATGAATACAATATTTTCAAGGGTGCCATTACACCTGTACTTCTAGTTAAATGATCACATTTAGATACACATAACATGGGTATAATATACACACAATGCCGTGGTGCAAATTCAAGTTCTTCTCCAGAGGGGGGTGAGCGTGTATGTGTCGGTGGAGGAGGGGGGGCATACGAAGGAAGGAGCGCTCCTAAAAATGACCCTCTCTAGCTCTATATCATACTATTTTGAGGTGCATTGAGCACCTATTCTGTTCTCTGCTAAGAACAGCTCCTCCACATACACATACATCATATTCCGCAAAGATACATTACTAACAAAAACCATACGCGCATCTGCAAAACAGCCATGGTTTAAATTTGTATTTGCGCCGCAGAGTGGTCATTATGGACTTTGTAAATGCCCTCCACTGTTTGTGTGGGTGTATATGGGATCATTTACAACCTACTGTAAATTATAAGGATATGATAAGTCACTGAGGAGTTCTGGGATCATATACAGGTCACGGAATTGCGAGGTTACTTGTAAAATACTATATAGAAGTGGAAGCTGCTCAATCAATTTATAGGCTTACAGCAGGTGCTTGGAGGGTGGGGTTATCCTGAAAGGAACAAAGAGAAAAATCCCCCAGCACACTGCTACAGCCAGCAAAAGAGCTGCCATTTCTACTTGTACATAAAAATGCAAAAGTCTCAGTTGCACACATTTGCAAATGTATGTTAAGCCTCCCGCCATTCCACAGCGCTTTTGCTAATAAGGTGGTCCTAACTCTAAACATTGAGATTCCCATATATTTGGGCCATACATTAACGTGTTTTTAAATTGAGAGCTAACTTACCAAGAGGTACCCCAGAAACCTCCAAATGGTGATACAGCGTCAGCTGCTGACACCAACATGCCTCTCAGACAAATACAGAACTGGAAGTTGCACAATCAAAACTTTTGCATTTTTATGTACAAGTAGAAATAGCAGCTCCTTTGCCGACTATAGTAGTGTGCTGGGGGATATTTCTCTGTGTCTGTTCCTTGTAGAATCCAACATAATTTACAATAGGGAGTGTGTTATTCTTTATATACACAGTTTCCCAAAGAACACTGAAACAGTGACAGAACTCACCATTTACACAGTTAATAATGACAGAAGTTTAAACATATATTACTTGTATGTTATATAGTAAACCTACTCGTTATTAAAATACTACACAAAGCGAATAGGCGCTAATGAGTATATTAGGGCGCTTCACATAACCGCTGCTACAACATTAACAGGCAGTGTACCTGTTACTTGAGCAAGAACAACACATTTTTAAACTGGAGCGCGCTGGTTATAGTGAATTTTACATTTGATATGTATTATAAACCTTAAAAAAAACAATAAAATCACATATATATCACATATAGTAAGCCCGCTAATTGTGGCAAGTAGATAAATGTACTTTCCAGTTTCCTCAAGCTCAATAGTGCTCAAAAATTACTCATATTTAAATTGTCCAATCCCTTGTAACAAGATTTATTTAATCTAATGTATAAAATGTAGCTTCTCAGAAGTCCAAATATATACCTCCTTAGTGAAACCAAGAGAAATTGCTGGATTTGACATTTTTCTAAGGATATTTCTATATGTAGAGTCAGTAATCAGTGAGAATATATTCAGAGTTCAGGACCAATCCCACAAATATTCAGATAGTCACCAATTCAGTCCGTCTTAGGCAACATAGAGAAGCCATATGGAAAGTTCTCCTTACTGTCAGAAGATGAATTGATCGTTATACCTCTTACATCTAGAAAAAAAGATTCACTTAGTATATAGGAGGCTGGAACTCCTGACAACACGTTGTTCCCACAAGAGCAGATATAAACAATAGTCAGCATTGAGCTGAAGATGTTTAGCCAAACTTGCACACATTAGCGTTACTGACGCGTTTCTCCACCTCTTAGGGGCGGTGTCATCAGCGATTATATAGATATTACACATTGGGGCCAGCTGATCCTCAGCTGCCGCAGTGATTGCTCTCCAGAGTAATAAGAGTTATTGAGCATGATTAGGGACCCACCACATGCGTGGAAATGGAAGCCTGGTCTCTGCTTCCAGGTCCACTGTGATTATATTGCCTTCTCATGCGTGAACAGAACAGACATGGCAGCATTTCTTGTTACACACTCCCGAATGCATAATCTTGTTGAAGCCTTTGCCAGCGAGAGCCGACGGCAGCCCCATTAATGTATAAGTGAAGGGAAAAAGGCCAGGTCACCGCCAAAAACACCCATTTACACCGGCAGAAGGGATTTTACCGCCCTTTGATTAATCAGCCCCTGTAACTTAAGAGTAAGAATCCTAGCTGTCCTGTTTTATCTCTCGGGTGTTGTCATGGTGTGCGCAGGGCAGTGTATGAGTGTTTGTAAGGAAATGTGGGGTAAGGGACAGCCTAGTGCTTCAATACCTCTAGACCAAGCCTGTCCAACCTGCGGCCCTCCAGGTGTTGTGAAACTTCAAGCCCCAGCATGCTTTGCTAGTAGACAACCTGTTGATAGCTGGAAGGGCATGCTGGGACTTGTAGTTTCACAACATCTGGAGGGCCGCAGGTTGGACAGGCCTGCTCTAGACAGACCCCTGAAGGTATGACCACACCCCCTTAGTGGCATAGCAACGCCCCCTTTCCAAACTGGACTTGGACTGATAAAACATGTGACGTCCACCAATAAAAATCTGACAGAAGTGACACCCTCCGATAGCATTACCTGGATACCCATGGGGACAAATTTGCAGTGAATTTTTGCTGTAAAATCACTTGTCCTAAAATCTTTAACACAGCAGATTCTAAGTGACTGATCCTTCTCTAAATGCTTTCTGTGATCTGTCAGTGAACTAAGCGGCAACAGGATTGTAACACCTACAGGAACAAACTACAGTAACCAAAAGCACAATGGAAACCGCACAAAGACACTTTCTTTCACATGAAATACAGAGCTGAGCGCACAGCCAGCAACAGAAAGTGGGCGAGGGAGAGATTCATTCCTCTCTCTCTTCTGCAGCTGCAGTAGGGAAGTCTCTGTACAAAGTCAAGCACAGTTCAGTCTTGGTTTCACTCTACTTTACAGGCCGTATATAATCCTTGGATGCATGTCCCCCAAGATGCATTAGGCTAAGCTGACTAGCAGGGGATACATATGCTGTAACATCTGGAGCTTAGAAGACATGAAGATCCCCAGCAGATCTGGCTTATTCCCATTATAGCAGTTGCTTGTAGTCCTGTGTAACACAGACTCTACATGCATCCTGAGACAGAACATCATTCTCCGGCAAGCTTTCATATCGGCATATACCAGTAGCCGGCATCTTACTTACAGACATAAGATTACAGGAAATGTAAGTCTGTAAGTGTGCAACAGTTCTGAGGGTTAATACCTACTTACTTAGAAATTATATATATATATATATATATATATATATATATATATATATATATATATATATATATATATATATATATATATTTTTTTTTTTTTTTTTTCATATACACACATGTATATATATATTATATTGGACACTCCTCCTTAAAGTAAACTCCAGATCTTGGAATTTGGGGCCCAGTTTGGAAAAGAGGTAGGCGCTATTTACCTCCTGTAAAGCCAAGCAATGAGTGAACACTCTAGGTCTTCATCCCACCATCAAGTCAAGACGTTAAATCAACACGTATATTTAAATTAATAGGCATCCTTTCCCCAACTAGCCCCATTAAATTATTAGCCCCCACATTTGATACAAAGACGCAATCAACCCAACACTAAATTAATAACACATTAAATAAAGCGAGACCCCATATTAAATTAATAGTGCCCATTTGCTGCTACTTTACATAGACAGCCCTCCTATTACATAAACAGCCCCCACATTTAATAAAGAAACCACACCTGCTGCTAAATAACATTAATAGTCCCCATATTACATACGGAGCACCCACCAGCAGTCACATCAATATATCCCACTACATTACATTGATAGTCCCCACACTGTATTAAAGCCCCCATATTACATTAATAGCCCCCACCAGGACCCCCATTATATTAAAAAGCCCTAGTACACAGGAGAGAGAGCCAACTGAACCATCAGGGAAGAGGGGTGGATTAGCCACCTGCACTTATTGGCTTTGCACCATTTCTGTCAGCCTAGAAAGCCTGTCCTAGACTCAGACAGAGATGAACCAGTTAGAGCAGGGTAAATGACCTCCGCTGTATTTATATGGGGCAAGTCACCAGGAACAATGCAAATGCCAGGGCTTGCCCCCTATGGCACACTCACACTGTACAGCTGCATGCCCACTCACAAAGTAGCAGGGTATTTCTTCTACAATCAGAGCTGTGTGATCTTCAAGCTGAAGTTTGTCACCAACTTGGCAGCTGGCAGCTGTGCACGCTCCAGAAAAGAGGAGGTTTGTTAGCTCTGCTCTTAATGTAGAGAGAGAGAACTCTGGCCCACCAAGGATCTCCCCGGTACACAGCCATAAGAATATTACTACAGCAACAAAAGGGACAATGGAACATAAGGAAGAGAACTAAACCAAAAGTAAAAAAACTTAGGAAACACAATCCTTACAGACAGTGCACATCATAATTCAACTGAAGCCAACCTATATAATATACATTGTGATTTAGAGGAATGATAATCAATATATTATTAACTCTAATAGTGAAATCCTTCCTAATTCCTTTCCAAACTCCCTTACCCAATAATATAACCTTTCCTTTAAACGTGTCCACTTATTTTGGTCTCGTCTCTCTCTGCATTGGGCTTGATGGACTTCTCTCAATAAGTAGTGAAGGAAGAGTCACCATGAAGCTCTGCCCACCTAGAGTACCGCACCCTTTCATGTCATAAGTACAAGCACATGCATCTGTGACACATGCTGATGTGTGAATTGGATGCATGTGCATACATGTAGCATTGTAGCACCTCTTTCACTTTAATTACGGATTGACCACCGTAGAAAATACTTTAATAATGTCCAGGGGGTGAGTGTTTTAATAATGTTGTTTAGCTGCAATGCTCTCCTGCATGAGAATGTGTCTGGTGTTAGGTCAGCAGGAAGTTTCTTTGTTCTCCTGCAAGAGAATGTATGTCTGGTGTTAGGGAAGCAGAAATCTGGGACGCTCTCCTGAGTGTGTGTCTGGTGTTAGGGAAGTGGGAAGCTGGGGCGCTGTCCTGGGTGTGTGTGTCTGGTGTTAGGGAAGTGGGAAGCTGGGGCGCTGTCCTGGGTGTGTGTGTCTGGTGTTAGGGAAGTGGGAAGCTGGGGCGCTGTCCTGGGTGTGTGTGTCTGGTGTTAGGGAAGCAGAAATCTGGGACGCTCTCCTGAGTGTGTGTCTGGTGTTATGGAAGTGGGAAGCTGGGGCGCTCTCCTAAACGAGTGTGTGTGTCTGGTGTTAGGGAAGTGGGAAGCTGGGGCGCTGTCCTGGGTGTGTGTGTCTGGTGTTAGGGAAGCGGGAAGCTGGGGCGCTGTCCTGGGTGTGTGTGTCTGGTGTTAGGGAAGTGGGAAGCTGGGGCGCTGTCCTGGGTGTGTGTGTCTGGTGTTAGGGAAGTGGGAAGCTGGGGCGCTGTCCTGGGTGTGTGTGTCTGGTGTTAGGGAAGTGGGAAGTTATCACAACGGACATGACCGGGCTGCTGTGTAAACCAAAGACTGTACCACTCACAGCTGCTGTGTATCATCTAAAAAGAAGAGACAATTGAAATTCACACTGTTGGGGCCGCTGTTTAATCAACTAGGAGAAAATTATATTGAATATTATAAAGCACTGTGTCACCTAACAACTAACACAATAAATTAGAGTCTTCCCCAGCCTAATTAGCATTCTCTGTATAAAGCAGGGAATTTTCTAAATTACCTGGCTAGCCATAGGTTGCCTACTGAAGATATTAATAGATAAAAACAGAATTAGAAGTGTAGAGACATAAGAATTTCTGGAACAATTGATTAGCATGATATATAGTTCTGGAAGGACAATTATATCAGAAAATGCTAATTAAGACAAGTGCATGCGATGCACAAATTAGGAGATGATACAGTATTTGAAGAAATTACCATTCATTATCATCAAAGTTGTCACTACAGTATGTGGAATACCAAAGCAGAGGCATTGCGGAAGAGACAACATGGGCATATGAACGCCTCAGTGTACACTTTCCTGCAGCAACATTTTCAGCCTGTATGTCTCTTAACCCCTTGAGGGCCAAGGACGAGTGGGACCCTATCTTAGCACTTTAGGGGGCCAAGTAGAGAAAACCCACAGATCACCTTCCCACCGTAATCTCTGGGTTTTCGGATGATGCCGCAAGAAAGGAATCTTTCCTCCATTAGAACCGCGTGTGCACAGCGGTGTCACAGCATACATGCCGGTGTCACAGCGCACACAGCAGTGTCACAGCGTACACGCCGGTGTCACAGCATACATGCCGGTGTCACAGCGTACAACCCGGTGTCACAGCATACATGCCGGTGTCACAGCGTACATGCCGGTGTCACAGCGTACATGCCGGTGTCACAGCGTACACGCCGGTGTCACAGCGTACACAGCAGTGTCACAGCGTACACAGCAGTGTCACAGCGTACACGCCGGTGTCACAGCGTACATGCCGGTGTCACAGCGTACATGCCGGTGTCACAGCGTACACAGCAGTGTCACAGCGTACACGAGCGCAGTCTATTCAAATGCCAGGTGGGGGCAGGTTCTTTTAGATTGTTTATCCCGCTATCCCTGGCACTTAGGAAGCTGGGGACACCTTTTTTGGGAAAAAAGAAGTCTCCTCTTTAAAATGATGAAGCCCCTGTTTATTTTACTGCCTGTTAATCATTTACGATTAGCTGCATGCGCTACTAATGTGCACATATTTACGTGGTGCAAACCGACTTCAGTCCAACTCTAAAAAAGGCCCCATCAACCCGTTTTGGAAAAATACTACTAACAGCGTAGGTCTATTATTCACATCACCCACGGGCTGGAGATTATTAGTGTTATCTAGTAACAATGTTTAAAAGATGCAAATTTGTATAACAATCATCAGACATTCATTGTTTAATTTTCTAAATTATTTTATTTCAATTAAATGTATGGTTTAAGCAACAGACCCATCATTTTAGCATTATTTGTACTTTTATTATTTATTTTTTGCATATTATTGTCATCGATCTGTATGGGACTCCACAGTGGGGAAAACAAAACAAACATAAAACATGTGGTCGACAACTAGAAATTAATTTGGTCGACAATTGAAATGTAGACAGTATTAGGTAGCTAGGGGTAGGGTTAGGTATATTATTGTTGACCTAATAATACTGTCTACATTACAATGGTCGACCTAATAATACCATTGATGTCATTATTGTTGACTTTCCAACCCTGTCTATATTATGGTGTCGACCATATAAATGTGTTTGTAGTATTCGTAGAAGTCGGGTTGGCTCATGAAACGAGATGGGTTTTCAGAGAGCATTTAAAGACGTGAAGGAAAGGAAAGAGTCTGATTGAGTGCAGTAAGGAATTACTCCATAAGAAAAGTCTTGTAGGCAAGAGTGAGAGGGGGTTAGGATAATGGAGGCAATGCCCAAGACCCAAGGAAGCTCTAAGGAGGGAGGGAATCATCATCATCATCAGCTATTTATATAGCGTCAGCTATTCCGCAGCGTATTTTCCAGATTTGAGATTTATAAAGGATGGCTTTGCAGGTGATGGTGAATCATTTGAGTTGGAATCTGGAGGGTACGGGAAGCAAGTATAAGGATTTGCGGACTGGTGTGGATCTGCGAGAGAAGGACACCAGTCTTGCTGAAGCTTTTAGAAAGCATAGTAATCAAACTGAGGTACATAAATATCTGTTGCAATAAGGATACTGAGCCTATTAAATAAGACACAGAGCAACAAAAAGATTTAAAACACAATGGGGGACAAAGGGTGGTGGTCCGGGAGGAAATCAAGAATGTTCAGGATAGGTATGGAGGTCTTAATGTCACACAGAAACCAAGTTGACCCTGACCAATGGAGGTATATTTCTTAATGTACTACTGTCCCAAGTCCGACCACATGAAATGAAATGTGTCCATACTATTAGACAGAGTGTGGTCATGTATTCTACTCTCCTGTCATCTATGATAAGTGATGATCTCCAGCCTTGAAGTGATGTTGGTCGTGCGTGCTTTAGCGAAATAAGACGTCCGACTGCTATTAGGAACGTGATCAATCAGCTTCCTAGATGACACATTTCTACCCAGGAAAGGCTCATCGCACAAAGTAATATATCAGGAGGTATTGGTTATTGGTTAGTTATGTGATTTCTAATAATCCTGAGACTGATCCAGTAACTGATCCAAGGACTGTGATACAACAAACCTCTTGGTGCAGCCAAGGGGGTGCGTATGGTGTCTAATCTCTAATCTCCATGCAATAACATATATATATGTATGTATTATTAATTACATCAACATTTATTATTTTCATACTATAATAATAATGCACATGGGCAGAAATGTCCGTTTCATCCACCACTTCTGATGCCTACGAGTAAAAAAGTGGGTGTGGCTTAGTTAAAGCCACAATAAACCTTTACTTTTTATAGAACACACATTAGTTTGTCATGTGATTTAATCAGCGTGCCACATTGAAGAAAAAGAAAAAAAAGTAGCAAATTAACATCGCTGGAGAGAAGAGAGAACTAGAACATTTTATTCTTTAAGTCTGATTTGTCACAAATTATAGACAAAATAATGGAAAATTGTATAGTTGTTACATCAAAGACATGGATCTGATTCTTTAATTGCCAAACACCCTAAACTCTGCTGGATGCTGACCATTTTTGCTACTGCCATCTGCCTTGACCTCTGCCTGTTTGCTGACTACACATTAGATTTCCGCCTGCCCTGACCTCTGCCTGGATGCCAGCTACTCTTTGCATTGCTGCCCACTCTGATCTCATTCTAGACTTTAGACGTTGTTTTTGCTTTAAACCTGGCCTGAGTACCTGCATGTCCACCTGTAGGCACAGTCTTCTGTAAGTTTGGACTAACATGATTTGCTTCAATATATCCCTGTGCCAGCACCTTTCTCAGAATAAGCCTCTACTATCAGAAGATATGGAAGCAACCAAGTACCGTTAAGCATGTTCCCCTCCAAAGGGAAAAAGCTCTGCTAAAGGCAAAGACTATGGTTAGCTTGGATCCATCATCACCATTTATTTATATAGCACAACTGATTCCGTAGCGCTGTACAGAGAACTCACTCACATCAGGTTTATTCTGTGAACTATGTCTTCTCAATGAGAAACCCTTCTCCGTTCTTGGACTGGTCGTGGTATGTCTTATCAATGTATTTATCAAATCTAATTAAGACAACTTATAATAAAGGTGCTGATTCCCCTATTAAATCTATAAAAGAATGATCCCACCCCATCGTGCCCTACCAGCCTCCACAACAGCTGTATTACCACATGTTGCCTAAATGCAATGACTGCTTCAATTCCCACAAGTAACAATTAAAGATTCATTTTTATCAGTACATGAGCATCATTCACTGTCACGTTAACCTGCAGCCAATTCATCAAAGTCATTCCGTATTGAAGACAAGTAACTTCTGCCCGGGACGGTGCTCAACCCATGCCTTACATAAACGAATAAACATTTATAATAGTGTAGCGTATGCTATAAAACTTGTCTAAATTATTTAAACACTATTATACCCACTTACAATATTTGAATTTACATTGTTCCAGAAAGAAAGTTACAATTGTGTAACATTTTCCTACATTTAAACCCCCACCCCTCAGAACCACATTGTTGCCTCTGTTTGACCCATCTACTCCTGAGAAACTGGTAAGGAAACAACCACCGAAATGTGAGCTACACTATGTATTATTCTAGATTTCATGATCTTAGGAGACATTTGTCTTCTGCTAGTCTTACACATTGGATTATCGACGTCTCATTACAGGACATAAATCAGGTCGTAAGATGGGAGCAGATGGCACCTATCGGCCTATGGGAATGGTCATCTTCCGACTGCGCAAATAGGTCCCAAAGAAGTCATAAGTCATCCAAGTTCTTGACTCACAGGGCTGGATCTTGCCCAATTTGGCCACCCATGTGTTGGACCAAATTGGACAAGATCCAACCCCTTTGGTCTTACTGCTTGATAGCCACGTGACGAGCCATCAAACAGCAAGATCAGACTGTCCTGCAGCTTTATTGTGATGTTTACCTAAACTGGAACTTGATAGAGTACTGTAACCGTTGAAGTGGCTTAATCTTCTCAATTGGACTTGTACGTTATTAGACTTACAGTATCTCCTTGTTCTCGTAATTTAAATAGTAAAGTACTGAAAGATCTATTGCAAAGCAAAGTAAAGCACAAGGAACATTTACTTACAGCATCAATAAAGCACTATACTCTGACATTTCCAAATACCTAGCAGCATAAGTCATCACTTGGGATTCAGTTTATATGCGGAGGATGTCTTGCTTGGCTGGCACTTTATTTTGCTTACGCAGCTCTACAGTACTGAATCAAAGCATATTCGATCATGTACGGTGTGCTATAACCATAGAGAACGATGGAACTCATCTAGGGGCACATCAGATTGTGGCGCTACTGCAACTGGGAATATGTAACTGGTGAAGAATTGAATTGGCGCCAGCACAACTACCATAATTACACATCTTGAGTTATTTACAGTTCCATTGTAGCATGGTGCACCTGATATTAGGTCAAAAGAAGCTTTCCAGCATGAATGCCAGAGGAACGAGGGCAGGATAATTAAAACAAGGATATTTATTACGTTTTCGGTTATTTATCTCTGGTGCACGACATAATTTCGGATGGGAGTCAGCTGATCATTCAACGCTCAGAGGCGCCCACGGCATGGACTGATTACGTTTACAAGTCTTTTGAAACTCTGTTGCCATATATTTGAAGATCGGTATTAGTGCCATAATATAGTAACAGGTTTCTTCAAGCGTGTTTTGCTGTACAACAAATATCCTTTAATTGTGCTTTTGATACTTTTTATTTAATCAACACTGATCAATAGAGTTTACCATTTTCAATTTAGTGACTTTATCGTAAATTATACATTGTTTTAGAATATTGGACATTTCAGTTTCGATCTCACCTGTTCACAAATTTTTTTTATTTTTGGTTGTGTTTTGTGCTGAGAATTTACCGGAAGTGCTGTAAAACTTTCCAAAATTTTACCAATCTTTTGTGGCACACATTTCGGCGTACCCAGTGTCAGATTCTATATTTTTGGGAAGTTTGCCTGTAAACATTGGCACGCGAAATAGTTTTTTTTAGGGACACGATTGCAGCGATTCCTTCTGTGTCTGAAAAGAGACACAGAGGGACAATTGTAGGTTGTGCCAAGGAGTGGTGGCAGAAGTAGGAACAAAGGGGTTAGGTACAAATGTTGACAATGAAAATGTAGACATTCAAAATGATGACACCATAATGATGACATTTGGAGTGTCAACAGGTTGTAAGTCGTCAGTCACAATGTCTGCATAAAAGGGTTAGATTTAAACTGGCAATGCTGCAGGCAATACAGTAAAAAAATACCAAACAAACAAAAAAAGCCCTCAAAATACACACATACAACCGCAGTTTTCTGCCTGTATCTTTACACGCGCATTTGGATCCAATTTTGTGGCCAACTTTAAATAAGGCCCGTAACGTAAATTAAAGAAGCACTAAAGCTAAATCAAAAGATGCCTAATATAAAAAAAATAATAATATTCACAAAAATATACATGTAAGGGTATTGTTGCCTAATCTCCCATAGTTTTCAGGATAATTCTGAATTATTGTGAACCCACCCAGTAGACCAAGCTAGGCTCACTGGCATACAAAGTGGGTGGTGATAAGTCATGATGCCTGTACACACTATTTATGAACATTATTAGCAGCAGTTTTATGTAAGAAGTATTATGCATTTTAGATGTAAGGGTCCTTTCTAGGAGATGTCTACCAATAGTAGAAGTAGTTTACTAGTAAAGTGCCCACTGGAGGTCTGCGCAGCAGACACCCTCCCAAAAGCCGTCCAACGACTGATTCTCCTGGCTATACAATTTTTAATCTTTTTCAACACATTCTGGCTTGCAATGACCAATCGGTGCTCTGGAAACATTCCAGTGTGTCAGCAAGAAAGTTTCAAACTTCTCCCTCTATCGAAGAATCACCTGTTAAACAGTGAAAATATTCTGAGTACATCACACTCCTGCCATTCTGATATCTGGGGGTAGGGGGATTTCTAACTAAATAGGGGTGGACAAAATAATGTAACTTTTAGAAGTCAGGCAGGGAAATCTAGGAAGGAGCAAGGACAATGTGCATTCATGGATATTAACAGAAAGAAAAAAAAAAAAGTTAGACAATTTTTAGGCACATTGGCAACTGGGCTCCTGGGATTTTGGGCTAGCTGGTCCTGTAATAAAAATTCAATTAGATAATAAACTGTTCTATAATTAATCTCTGTGTCAGCAAAAGATATTTGTGGTAATAATGGAGTTTTATGATGGCCTATTTCAGAACAAACATATGACACATCCAAAACAATGGTCACATAGCCTATTGGCCTTTTCTAGTTTTATAGATCGAAGGCCTTTACGTCCCAATATTTGGTTAAATATTCTGGTTGGACTCTGGGATGCTTTATGTCTGGAGACTATTTGGCATCCCAGCGGTTTTGTGTGGGAGTTGATTTTAGCTAGTTAATGGACTTGGCTCTTTAGCGCAGTTATTTCCAATATTATGTCAATTTTCTTTGATTGACGATTAAGACTAGAAGATCCTTTCCAGAGGGAAAAGAATGTTAAATTTTGCTTGTGGTCACTACAAAGCAGAATTACCATCTTCTCTGTTCTCTATGCTGGATTGTGTAAGAGTGCTGGGCAGCATTGTCCTCTTCTCTTTATAACGGTCTAGGACCTCTATTATAATATACACAGAGATCCTATCAAGTCCTGAGACTCCGTAGAGGCTCCTCGTCTTCACGTGCCCATAGTTCAAGTTACATAGTAGGAAATATCCTGCCTGCGAGCGGCAATGCCCAGGACCTCCAGGTCTAAACTGGAATCTGTGACACAAAGACACCATACCACATGCATTTCATCTGAAATACATTGCAGCAAGTATAACTATTCGGTTTAGCAAATTTGTACGTATCAATTAACCGTATGTTTCCATCAGTAATATTCATGTATATGACCCTGAGAGGGCTGGGACATCTTACATTTCATATTGTGAGACTAATGAGACAATGCAATTGATTCATTTGTATTTTTAGCCATATAAATTAGTTGGAAAACTGTGACATTAGGTTGACGGTGCCTGAAGAGCAGAGGTGCAGGTTCCCATAGTTTTAGCAAAGTGCGCGATTATGATCTATAGTCTAATTAAACTGTTAGAAACGACTTCATTAAGGAGGTTTTTATCTGGACAGTTACAAAGGAGGCCTAGGAAAGGTTGAGGCTGGTGGACTGAAGGTCTCTGAATTTCTGCAGATATGTTGCTAATGATCATTACATAAATGTAATGTACAATTACTACTCGCTGGTGTCATTAATGTATGTGATGCATGAAAACAAATGCCTGGCACGATGGACTTTTAATTCCATACCAATGAGAGGGCAACAGTTTGCAGAATACGGGTCTGCTGCAGTGCCGTGAAACAGTGCTGGGGGCTTGGGCCTTTAGACCCTTCCCAAAAAAGAAAGTTCCCTGTTACTCCCTATCCCCCGAAGCCAAAAGGCCTCTTAGGGGGACAAAGATCTTCGGACACCCCTTCGCCGAAGCTAGGGGGTGCCCTTTTACATCCCCAACCCTCGGAGCCGAAAGGGACCTTAGAGGACAAGGGTCTTCAGGACTGCCTCCGCCACAAGGCTCGGGCAGTCCCAATGCCTGACCCTCCAGCGACCCGCTGGAGGGACGGGCATGGGGTCTTAATTGGACTCTGTATATATCTATAGTATTATATACACAGCACTGTAGGCGTATAAATAATTCTATGGATGATCTATAGTACTGTCTTAAACCTGTATTTGATATATATACACTCACACACACACACACACACACACACCTTTATATACTATGCTGTGTGATTTCAGCATAAGGCTGTCACATAGACAAACATGCAGCTACATACACCAGCCTAGGTGAGATCTCAAATGTGCCAG